>NC_092427.1:1545000-1709979 GCF_036169615.1 Heliangelus exortis
ATCACATCTTTTGCCTCCCAGGGCTGATTTGTAACAATCATCTGTTGTTTTTTTTTTCTTTCTCCCCAGGACTTAAAAAAAGCAGGTTTGCTGATCTTTGCTAACAAGCAAGATGTTAAAGAGTGTATGACAGTAGCTGAAATATCTCAGTTTCTGAAACTGACTTCAATTAAGGATCACCAGTGGCACATTCAAGCATGCTGTGCTCTAACTGGAGAAGGGTAAGAGCTGCTCTGCTCTGCAGGAGGGGAGTCTTGAATTATTTGGGTATTTTTATTGTAGTGTTTGGTTTTTCTACATGCATTCCTCCCCTGTTAATGATAATCTGACACTTAAAAGGTTGGAGGCTCAGAATATACTGACTGAGGATCAGTGTGACCTGGAAAGCAGTGTTCACAGTGAATCCACTGTCTCACCTCACAGTGATAAAACTTCATATGATCTGGCCTGAAGGAGGGCAGGGTTGGGAATGACCTAAAATATCTTCTGACTTCTTAAGAATAATCATAATTATCTGGTCTAGTGGGAGGTGTCCCTACACATGGCAGGGAGTTGGACATAGATGGTCTTTAAGGTTCCCTCCAACTCAAACCATTCTATTATTCCCTGGTAATCAGAGAATATTCAGTGTATGTCTTGAAGTGCTGGGATCTGAAGTCTGTCACCTGCAGATTGCATAATGAGACCTGGGAAGTCTCAACCACAACTGAAGTGAATTGTTTCTGGAAATGCCTTCAGTCAGAATCACAGAGGTTTTCTTAGGAAGAATTTAAACTGGTGCCAGGGAGTTAGCTTTGAATTTATCCTGAGAGTTGCACGATAATTTTTTTATCTATAAAAATTCTCTCTTTTCTTTCCAGACTGTGCCAAGGACTCGAATGGATGATGTCAAGACTTAAGATCAGATGATTTTTAATGACCTCTTTGCACAGACATTGCTTAAGAAGAGCTGTACCCATGATTACCTTCACAGTGGCAGAATTAATGGGTTAGGTGTATTTATACTGAACTGATTTCAACTTTATTTTCTACATAGATGCACACACACGTACCTGTACATAAATTAAGACCACTCAGCAAAAAGAAAGATGCAGTTGAGGCTCCAGTTTGGTTTCCTGTTTGTTTTCCTCCAAGGCCACGGGTGACAGCTGTGATCAGCCTTCTTTTTGAGATACAGCCACTCCCAACAGCCCGGTGTTGAGCGTGGGGAAGGGGAACTGAGAGGAAGGAGCTTTTAATTTTGAATTTTATTATTCCATTGTAGTCCTCTCTAGTTGAAGATGTTGGCTTCATTATTCCAGTAAATTAGCAAACAAATTGGTGGCATAGATACCAACTTTCCAGTATTTTTAAGGTTACCGATGTTACAAACGCAAAAATATTTTCCTGTATGTGTACTGTACATATTTATGTATATTTATACCTCAATTTTAGGTTAATTGCAATCTGTTCAGACCAGTGTGTAAAGCTGAATCAGTATGTTGACAGCAGTACTAATACTTGACATGGCCAACCTGTCATGACTTCTTTCCCTCTGTTCTCTCTCTGGCTGTAGCACCCGTCAGGCGGTCGGCTCACCACAAACTCATAAAGCAAACTCTCTCTGAAGATCAGTGCTTGTTTCTCAAGTGATTTTTCTTCACCCAGGGAGGATGCCTTAATGATCAGGGCACAGAGACTTCAAATTACAGTGTTGGCAAACAGTAAAAATTTGCCAAAGAGTTTAAAAGGAAACATTTTCTGTTGTTCTGTTTTTTTTTTCTTGCAGTGGTCACTGGATGAGGTGGTTCCTTATGAAATGAGGTGCATGTAAAGCTGTCCTGGGGTACTGCTTTTCTTTTTTTCAGTAGTGCTCATTTATGAGTCAGGTCTAGTGGAAGTACCTTTAGCTGTCATAAAGGGAAAAACGTCATCTCTTTTTTGTTTTGTTTTGATTTTTTTTCCTTAACCAAAGAAGAGGCACAAAAGTATGTTTAAAAGTCCCACTGGAATCTTCCAAACCAAGTCATACTCTGAATTAAGTGTTTTTTTCAGCTCTCCTTTGATAGCATAAAATATCTGTGTGCAATGGATGGAGCTGGGATGGGGAAGGGCAACAAACCAGGTGACACTACTGGAAGTGACCCCTTGATTCCTGTTCCCACAGAAGTTCCAGGGCAGCACTTCTTGAAACCATAACTCCCTTGCACAGTCCCCAGGTGAGTTGTGAGGAGGTGTCAGAACACTATGTGATGCTCTGCTCTTGCTGCTGTAACCAGGCAAGTCATGCAGAGCTGCTGCTTGAGAGGGCACAGGCTTCTCCCTGGGGTGACAAGTGGGTGCTGGGAGATGTCAGCAGTGTTGTGGGGTGCACGTGGCCTTCATCAGAGGCTTTTATCTTGGAGATGTGTGTCTGGGGGGGAGTAAAGCAAAATGAAATAGAGCTCCTGTTGAAAATTACCCTTCCCTTCCTTAGCTCATACCTCTGATAAGGATGGAAAAGACAATTTCAAGGAAAAAAAAAAAAAAAAAAAGGTGTAATTTGAATTTTTTAAGGTGCTTATCTGTGGTTATAGGATAATCTGGCCAGCTCATCTGCCTTCCCATTTGCCTGCTTCACTGGGGATCATGTTGGGAACTGGTGGGGAGGAGAAGGGAGGCAATTCCAAAAGTCTGTATTTAACAAAGGCAGGCAAAGAATTTAACTTTTAAATATATTTTTGGTATCTCTTTACGATGCTCACCGGGTAGGGAATCTGCTGTCTTTGTTAAACATTTTAATGTGTACATGCATATATTTATAGTGCATGCACATAGGTATTGGTATTTATCTGGTGTATTGCAAAATGTATAAACATTTGAAGGAATAACAATTTAATGCAAAGACTTTTTCTCAATTTATCTGATAGTATCTTCAAGAAACGAGCTCTGTGCACACTTGCATATGAAATGGAATTGTATGTTTTCTAGTCTTAAAAAAAAGAAAAAGCAGACTTGCTTATGAACCCAAGTGTTTGGTTTTTGAGTCTTGTGTCTTCCCTTTCATCCCCATAAAATATTTTGCAGTGGTGTTGGTAAATAGTCCTGCCTGGACCTGCACAGGCTCTTTGTGTTGGGGTTTTTGTTTGTTTTTAAGTAAACTCGTTGGTCCTGGCAATGGAGGAAAAACCATGGGGCAGTGTTCTGATCACTGCTCTTGCTGAAATTTGCTGCTTACTCCTTTGCCTGAATTTGTACAACATTGAACATCCATGTAATGGAAATGTGGTGTTTTTTCCAGGTGTGGCTTAGGTTGCACCCAGACATCTGATGTTTACACATAACCAAGCTTAGGTTTACTCTTTTTTTTTCCCCCCCTCTCAGTATCCTGGCCACTTCCCCCCTCTGTGGCCCTCAGGGTACTGCATGGGTCACTTCATTTTTGTGTCTCAAGCAGCAGCAGACCCTGCCAGGGCACTGGGGATATGCACCCCTGAGGTCTGCCTCTTCAAACAGGGGGGGTTTTTTGCCCTGGAGTGTTCATAATCCCAGAATTAAATCCTTGGCTGTCTGGTGGGCAGTGAGCAATCAGCCTTAACCTGACTACAGACAAAAAACCCAAGGTGTGTGTGAGGTCAGGTGTGTCAGTGATGCATCTTTTCTTGCTGTTTGGTGATCCCATCATATTTCAGAGGGCAGCTGTGCCCTTCATAGCCAGGAGGTAGTGGTGACCACAGCAGCACCACAGGGGCTCAGGAACCAGAGGCAGACACCCTGTTGTAGGTGCAGGGTGTTGGGTTTTATCCTTAGGAGCTGGGAAGCTCTTTGTCAGCCCTTGCTGAAGAGAAGGGACAGTCCCAGGTTCTCCCTGGTGTGATGGAAGCCACAGAGTGCAGGGAAAGCTTCTGGAGGAGGGTTGGGCTGCCTGGTGGTTCTGCACAAGAAGAAGTGTGTGTTTGCTCAGGTGACACTGAGATGAGCTTCAGAACACCCAAGCAGACACCCTCACAGTGCTGGGGCTGTCACCATCCTTTCCCCCACACCTTTTCTGTGAGGTTTGAGATCTTTTTTAAATGTAGTCACCTAGCAGAGCTGGAGAAGAGCAGCTGAACTTCTGAACACACAGACCCTCTGTGTACCTACTGCTTGTTTACAGCTTTTTTTTTTTTGTTTTTCTTGCTGGACAATTGGCATTTTTTCTCACAAGTCCATAGAAAAGCAAGTTAGCTTTGCATCAGTACTGCTTTCAGCTTCCCATGGTTATTGTGTGGAAAGGATTGTCTTCCCATGAGTCATGGTTTGGGTTGCCTTTGTGTTTTCACCCTCTGTCCTGTTGCCTTAAGATGACTTGGCCTTTGTTCTTCATGAAACTCATTCTTGGGACTTTATACAGAAAAAGGGAGAGGTCTGTAAAAATAGCTATTGGAGTTTATGGTGCAGAATGCTATTTTACTGGCAAAAAAAAAGAAGTTAGCAGTAAGTCATAGTTCAGTTATCTCATACTTCAAATATTCTGGTATAGGAAAGACTAAAGTTGGGATATCAGCTCTCCAATGTGCTGCCGCTCATCTGAAAGGGGTGCAGGATTTTAACTGTGAGGAAAGGTGGGGTGTAAAACTTGGGAAATGTGAACAGGGATCTACCTAAGCTTCACTGGTTTTCATATTTATTTTTTTCCAGGGAGGCTCAGCAGCTGTTTTCCTGTGCATTGTGTGTTCCTGGCTGTGTGTCTGCCTGTGTGACTGTTAAATATATTAATGGGCACCTTCTACACTCTATGCAGCTCAAGTGCCTGAAACTAACTCAGTTACCCCTTTTTCTTTCTATGCCACAGTTCTCATTTTCCTTAAAACAGCTCTATTTCTATAAAAGCACCAAAACATGTGTCAATGAGTGTTGGGTTTTTTCCCCCTCTCCCTGCATACCAGTTTTAACATGGTTTAAGATCAATTTCTTTGTTACAGTTCTTGCTCTGCTCTGCATTCCAAGCACTTTTCCCCTCGCCAGCTTGGTGAGCTGAAACACCAAATTTGTCCTGGATCAGATTGGTCAGCTGGAATTCTTTTCAAGGAGCTGTTTAAGTAACTTAATCCAGGATTACTTGCCCCTGTCAGCATCCTCATGTAAGTGCTTCCTTTTTAATTGGCTGGTAAAACATTAACTTTGCCCCTGTCAGGAGAGTGGCTGGGAAGCAGTTTTTCAGCTGATTCAGATGAATGCAGTGTTCAGCCTTTACCTGGTGCATCCCTGAGCATCAGGGCACAAGACAAGAAGGATTTGTTGTCAGGAAGAACAGGAAGAAGAAAGAAAAAGTTCTTTGCCTGTAGCTGTGTTGTGTGTATTGCAAACATCTGACTCGAGTAGAACTGTGGCAGTGAGCACATGAAATGTGCAAACATGAGAAGCTGTAAGTGGCTGCCACTTTTTTACAGTGTGCTTTGGAATCCTAAGCAGAAATGAGGTTCTTGCCTTACTGGGATTTACTGGTTGGTTTTTTTTGTATTGTACAGAAGCTTTTTTGACAATGTTCTTCACATCAGAGAGCAGCCTTTGCTCCTGACAGGATCATACCCATGCCCTGCCTGGAGCCTTCTCAGCCAGATTTCTTGTAAGGAAAGGCACGGGTCAGGTGGGGGTTTTTTGAGCTTTTCCCATCTGAAAATTTAGGAAATGTGGTTGAGACTGAATTTACTTAGGAAATGCTGCTTTACCTAGAAGGCTATAAATGATTCAGTGTTCCCTATCCCAGTGCCTTTTGCACTGAACACTGTGGAGGGTGGGAGAGGTGGCCATGAAGAGACAGAGAGTTCTGCAGAGAGACTGAAACAAACCCCTGGTTCTGGGAAGCACTTTGGGTAATAAATTGAAGGATTTGTAGTGTGTGAGAGAGGAACACTCACCCACCCAGTGCCTACATTGCATTTTCATGGATGTTTCCAACACATCCTCAACTTCCTGACAACATCCTTTTCCAAACCCTTTCCTCCTGTAGCCACAGCCCTGCAGGAGCTGCCCTGGAGCTGAGGATGCTCCCCAGGGCAGCAGGAGGGGGCTCTTGGTCCTCAGGCTCTCCCAGGTCCTGGGCTGTTACCTCCAGCACTCAATCTGGGGGTGTGAAGGAGCTTCCCATGGGGATCAATCCTTGTGCTCTGGTGTCTGTGGCAGCTGCCAAGCCCTCGTGCACACACATGGATCATAGCACCAGGGGTGTTTTTCTTTGGATCCCTTGTGTTTTGTATTTCTCTTTCTCAGACATTTGTCTTCTTCCTGAAAGAAGTGCTTCAAGTGTCTGGTGAATGATGATGCTGCAATAAAATTTCATTCCAGAAAGTGCAGAATTACTGCTTCAGATTAATACAGAGACAGGTGAGGGCTGCCTTCCCTGGCCTCAGCACTTCTGGGCCTGAGATTCAAACCTCTTCATTAACTAATTTAGCTTTAACTTTTAATGAAGCTATGTTACTCTAATCAAAGTTTGGTTATGATTCAGCTAAGTAACTGTTCCTGAAATTTTATCAGAGCATTGCTTGAATTGTTTCCCCCTTGCCTACTCTGTCTTTTAAAAGCTTTTTCTGGAGTTGAAGGGAAACTCACCCAGTTATTTTAATTCTTGTTGAAGAAATAAACCACAAACTTGTTCTAGAGTTGTTGGGGTGATCTTGGTTTGGGTGCTTGTACAGACTGATAGATAATGTCAGAATTGCTAATTCTTGGAACAACTACCAGTATTTATTATTCTAAGATGAAAGCACTTGCCAGGATTTTCCTGTTTCCATTAAATCTTTGATGGGTATGTTGAGGTGAAACTTCTCCAGCAGAGGGATGATTTCTGTCCCCAGTCTGGGGTTATCTTGGTGTTACTGGGGTGAACTGGGCTGTTCTGCCCAGCCTGAGCTTAGGGGCTTTGTACTGGGAGGTGGCATTTGAGACAAGTTTGGTGAGGAGTCTGTGTTTGAAAGAGAATGGAAATGAAAATGAATGGTGAAATGTTCTTTTTCCTGTGGAAACTGCTGAACCCCGGGGCTGCTGCTGCTCCTGTGTGTTCCCTGCAGCCCTGGGAGCAGCGGGGGGGTTTCTCAGAAAGCAAAAGAAATGAAACCAAAAAACTGAACTGCTGCTGTACTTGAAGGAGTTAATTCTGGACTTGTTGCTTTATTTCTGACCAGGCAGTGCTGGTATCCAGTTGGTGACCTTGCTTAACTTTGCTGTGAAGTAATCTGCCCAGGCAGTTGATGTCATTAACTGAGTTTTGGGTAATGAGGAAATGCAGCAGCCCCTCTGTTGGATGCAGTAACAGATGGCAAAATGCTTTTCCTCACTCTTCATCCTCCTGGCTCCAGTTCTGGTGTGTTTAGCCCAAGGTTCCTCTGCACTCCCCACTCCTCAGGCTGTGGCTCTGCCTCCTGTCCCCTCAGTGCTGCCTGAGATCTGCAGATCACTACATAAAAAATTCATCCAAAACAAGTAGTAAGTAGGAAAGTTTTTATTCCGGGATGGTTTTAGCATTAAACACCTTGATTCTGTTCATTGTGCACAAAAAAAAAAAAATTAAAATAAAATACATGTTTGCTGCTGCTGAACTTTGACCATTGAACTGCACCCAACAACTGAGTGTCTGGGGTAGAGCTGCCCTGAGCCTGGGCTTGGGGTGTGATGCTGTAAATAGACTTTTTAACACAAAATGCTGTTGCTTTTTGGCTTGGTTGTTTTGGGTTTTTTTCCCCTCTTGCCAGTATGAGAGTTAAGGACTGCTGTGTTCTCTTTAATTGTTTGTTTGTTTTTTTTTTAAATGAAAAGATAATGTAATACTCTTTTGATCTTGTTACCACTTTGAAAATGCCAGGTTGCATCATTACCCCTGTTGCACAGTCTCTGGTTTATTCCCTCTGAATGTGGCTCTTTCATAGAAGGCTGAATTAGATGCAAAACTTCAGCCACTGCCTTGAGAGCTAATTCCTCTCACTAACTTTTTTTGTTCTGTCTTGCTTTTTGCCCCTGATCCTTCAGCACTGGGAGGCCAAGTATGGATGTGTGTATCTGTCTGTAGGGGTCAGATACTGGGGTCATGCAAAGAGATGCAGATCATGGAATAATAACAGTGAAAATTGTCTGAATTTTTTGTACATCAAGATTTAGGCTAAAAGCTGGTACTGCTGCAGGCTTGCTTCCCAGGTCCTTGTTCTCTTGAATCCTGACAGCTACCCCTGTTCCCTCTATGTCTTGCTCTGAAAGATGAATTAATGGATGCATATTAGAGCTGTGTAAACAACTAATAAACCTGTTTGTATTAACTTGGCCAGATAACTTCTTCATTTTAGACTCACCAGGATGTTTTCAGAGTGAGCTTGAGAACCTCTTTTTCATATATATATTTATGTGTGTGTGTGTGTGTATATTGTATATATAATTGTAATAATTTTGAATTTATTTAGTGTAAGAAGTTTTGCCAGTGTAGCTGCTCCTGGCCTTGTTTTTAAATGCTGGCTTGTGCTGCTCTTTGGTGTCACCCCTGCAGTGATGGGTGGTGGGTGCTGAGCCAGGGGGTGCTGGTGGCCTCAGGGGTGCTGAGCTTGCACCACATGCCAATAAATCTTCCCTCAATGTCTCAAGACAGATTTTTTTTCTGCTTTTACACAACAACCAGTTGTATACAGAGTACTAAGTAACAAATAACCCACTTGCTTTATGTGGTTGAGGAGTGTTTATTTTTTATAAATATTTATAAATATTTGTTTGTTTGTTTTTTAAAGGCTTTAAACTAATTTGGCAACATATCTGAGCAGTGTTTTGAGCAGGATGTGTGGAATCTCTTGCTCCAAGATGCCAAAGGAGTGAGCAGGGAAGCTGGGACATGGAGAGTCTTCAGCTTTCCCTGACACAGAAATCTTCATAAGGACTTCCAATATCTTATTTTTCAACCAGACTTTCCTGAAAAGCCTCAAGAAAGACAGTGAGGAGAACCAGTAGTTTCTTCAGAAAATATTAACCAAATGTTAACGTTTCTGGAGCTTTTCACCTGCTCCAGACAGAAACTCTTCAGTGCACGGATTGTGAGTCACTGAATTTTGAAGTTACCCTTTTTGTGTTCCTTTTTTATATATATATATATATGTAAGACCTTCAGGTGCTCTGATGTGGGCAGTTTTGGTATGAGACCTCTTTGGGTTTTTTTTTCCTGGTTCTGCCAGCAGTGAGCCCAGTCCAGTCCAGTTGTGTGTGGTGAATCCCAGCCTTGCTCACCCTCTGGGTGTTCTGTATGCTGAGGGGCTGCTGCAGCCTGATTTCTCTCAGTTGTGAGGACTCTTCCCTACAGGAGATCTCCTGCATCTTCACATCCTATGGACACGAGCAGCCTGAACCCAGCCAGAAGAGTTTTTCCACCATGTGTTTAGGCCATTAATTAGTAACTCTGCTGGTGCATTTAAGGAGAATCCCAGGATAATGCAAAAAAAAAAAAAAAAAAAAAAAAAAGTGTGTGTTGGTAAGTGAGGTAGCTCCTAGCTGGGATAAGGTGGGACAATCCCAGCTCTGTCCCATCCTGAGCCCAGCAGAGGGGTGAGAGCTGCAGAGGAGAGGGGGGAGGCAGTCAGAGGGTACCTGGGGTTCAGCTCATTGGAGATTTTCAGTGCAACCTCATTTCTGTTTTGTAGGGAGCCAGAGCTTCCCCTGGGTGGGTTTCTCCTCGCAGCCCTCAGGCAGAGCCAGCTCAGCTTTGCAGGCTGAATAATTTCCCCCGAAGCTGCAGGTGTGATGCTGAGGAGGTGATGTGCTGGAGATGTACAGAGACAGAGCAATCAGAACTCTCGTTTTCCTGGTTTTGGGTTTTTTTAGTGGGCACAAGTTTACCCAGGGCACTCTGCACTCCTCTTCCCCAGCTGCTGCAAGGGATTCCCTGCTCTGGCTCCACCTTGGGCTGCTTCCTTCCAGAGAGGCCAGATGGGGGCAGGATCCTCCTTTTTATCACCAAATACTTCAAACTAAAAGCTTTTTAAAGTGAGTTTTGCTAAACCCGAGTCAGCCACACACTCTGAGCCTGCATTGCCACCCAAAGAACTCCCCATCCCCTCTTCCTCTCTTGCAGCACCACAGATGTCAGCGTGGGGCTTGGGAACCTAAATGTGATAAAACCACTTTTATGGGTAACATTCTGAATATCTTACAGCTACATCAGCACGGCTCAGACCACTTGGATTATTTTTTGGGTTTTTTGGGCACTGTTAAAGGGCTGAGATAGATGGTGAGGAGGGGTTTCAGAGCCCTGGGGATGTGGGGATGAGGGACGTGGAGCAGGGGTGGCCCTGGCAGTGCTGGGGTGATGGTTGAGCTGGGTGATCTCAAAGGTTTTTTCCAGTGTCTGACTGGGTGATCTCAAAGGTTTTTTCCAGTGTCTGAGATGCCAGGGGTGGGTCCAGTGCCACAACAAAATGTGAGCAGTTCAGTGCTGGGGTGGTGGGTCTGGAGCAGCTGGGAGAAAAAAAAACCAAACAACTGAAGCTTTGAGGGGCAGTGTCTGGAGGAAGCAGCTGTAGCAGCCGTGATTTTTATCAGCTGGAGTAACAATTAAAATAACATTCAACAAAGCTGGGGTTTCAGTCCTCCAGGAACTCACACAGAAACCCATTTTTATTCTGGTTTTAGGTGAATGAAAGTTAAAGCACAATTAACTTCCCCCCACTCCTATTTTAGTCTGGTAAAGCTCCAGCTTTGAGCTGCGTGGGCTTGCTCTGCAGCTCAGGGGCTTTGCCAGCTTTGTGTCCTTTAAGCATCTGTGGTGGGAATCCTGCTCCTGCTGGAATTTTTCTAACTGATTTTTAGAGCTTCCTGGGTTTTGCTCTAGAGCTGGAGCCTGACAGCTTTCAGCTGGCCCTGCATTACAAACCCAGAGTTACCCCTGCCTGGTGCCACTCCTGGCTTTGTACCCTCTCAGCTTCCCTCTAAACCATCAGCTGAATGTGCTGCTAAAAACCCAGTCACCTCTCAGCCCAAATAAAAGCTGACAGTGTCCCAGAGCCATTGAATGATCTGGTCTGAAGGGCAGTAACCCCTTCCTCAAGTTAGGTTTTATACCCTGGGATGAGCTTTTACCCCAGGCTGTCACACAGCACTTCCTCAGGGATGTTGCTGCTCTCGTTCTGTGCCTTTAAAAAAAGTCTCCTTTTGGTAAATTTGAAAGGGACTTGTTTTCGGGTATTTCTAAGCAGTGAAGGAGATGGGTTGCTGTTAAACAAATGGGTTTTGCTGCCTTTCAACAGGCAGTTTCAGTGCAGGAAGAACTCCACTCAAGACCTGAAAATTATTTACTTGCTTTTCAGTGTCAAAGCCAAAAAAAACCAAACAAAAACAAACATTCAACAAGCTGAACAAAGAAAACCCTTTCTGCCATGTTAGTTGCTCAGAAATCTGTGGGCTGAAAAACATTTGTGCAAAAGTTAGGTGGCTTTTGAATCTTCCCTGTGTGTTTGATATTCCTGACAGGGTGTTTCCAACACTCCTGACCTGCCCTGAGCTGGGAGCTGCTCGTGCCCCACTGACTGAGCAGCAGTTTTTGTCCTAGAGCTGCTGTGTTTCCAGTGATGTGGTGTTTAGGTTTTTATTGGTGTCCTTTGCAAGGTGCTGGCAGAGGAACACACACCCACTGCACTGGAGATGGTGTCTTGTAAGGGAAAGGGGTGGCACTTGGTGTAACCCCGTGCCTGTGATTATCACACTTCAGACTATGAAGGGAATGACTGCACCAAACCATCCCATCCCATCCCATCCCATCCCATCCCATCCCCTCCCATCCTTCAGCAGCCCTCAGGAGCATCCCCAGAGAACGTGCTCAAGCTTAGCAAGATCTGTCAGAAACCATTCCCAAATCCACAGAGTCAGGGAATGGTTTGTGTGGGAAGGGACCTTACAGACCATCCCGTTCCAACCTCCCACCAGCCCAGGCTGCTCCAAGCCCCATCCCACCTGGCTCCAAACACTCCCAGGGATGGGGCAGCCCCAGATTCAGGGTAAGTTGTCTCCCTCCCCCAGATCCAGTGTGTCCCATGCTGATGGTCCCTGCCTTGGGGTGACAAGCACAGCCTCTGCACCTCCTTCCTGCTGGTGAGAAGGCAGCAGCCCAGCCTCCACGGGGATGGTCGGCTGCCTGGAGGCTGCAGGGCTCATCTCTGCCACAGCCAGGGTAATTCTGCAGCTGTTTCTGTCCATTCCCACCTCATGATGCTGCTTTATAAAAAGCCCCATGAAGTCATCAGGAGTTCAGCCTCCCATGGAATCGCTTGCAAGGAAAGGAGCTGCCAGGCAAATTGAAATGAAAAGTATTTAACAAATAGACTTTCCCTCCCTCTTTTCTCTCTTAACCGTAGAGAAAAAAAAATGCATCAATAAGCCTGAGTAATTTTTGACAGGTGAATGGGACACTTGAAAAGATCTGTAGAGGGCACTGAGTGGGAGTGCACCCCACAGGTGTGGGCAGGAGGGGACAGGGACTCTGGGGGGGGGACAGAGGGGATGGCAGGACCACAGCATCCCACAACACCAGGGCAGGGCTTGGAGGTTTGCAGCTGCTGGGGTGAACTGAAAAGGCCTTGGAGCTAAGGGGGAAGGAAAGAAATCATTGCCTGGGGGCTGAGTTTCAGCTCTGGGATCTGTTCTGTCCCTGGCTGTTCCATTTTGTTCTGTCCTGGCTGCTCTCCAAGGGAAGATCCTTTCTTTATGTCACCAAGGAGGTGATGGTAGCTCAGGAGCAGCTCCTGAAGCCCCAGCACTGAGGACACTGGTTTTATGACGGGCTGGAATCCTGCCAGGTGAGGCAGGGGGACATCACCTCTAACACCAGCCTTGATTTTTGTGCCATTAAATGGCACTTCATTGCCTCCAGGCCTGAGGTGCCACCTCCTGCTGCAACTGAGCCAGGAGCAGGAGCAGGTTCTCCTCCTGGCTGCCTGGGGTGCTGTTAATAATAGTCCAGAGAAGAATTCCTGACTGAGGCTGTTGTGTTAATGACCTCTGTGTTGTGTTAATGACCTTTCAGGGAGCCCGCTGCCTCTGGGAACTGCTTCTGCAAAGTCTGAGCGGCCACAACCAGGGAATAGTCCTGATATTTCGTGGGAGATTGTATTTCAGGATATGAGATACCATCCCAGCAATGCAGGGCAGGAATGCTGAGCATGCTGCAATCTTTCCCCCTGGTTTTACAGCTGGAGCTGTTAAGTAACCTTTCCTGTGAATCTGCCCCATTTAGAGAGCACAGCAATAGGGAATTTTCAAAAAGGGGCTCTCAGACACAGGTGGGACTTTGCTGGAGGCTGGGAGGTTGAAATTCAGCCATGTGTGCTCCAGCCTGTGCCTTACTCAGCATCCTCCAGGGCAAGAGACATGGGAACTGTGGATGGATGGGGAGATTTAGTTGTGGTATTTCTTGAGTGTACTCACTGAGCTTGGAGCTAAACCTTCACCTTCTTTTGTAGCAGCTTTTGTGATCTTGCCTTGGGTGTCTCCTGTTTGTTTTTCTCCTCAACTCCAGGTTTGTTTTTCCATCTGCCCTGGGGACTCATTTGCAAAATAGGGGAGAGAGAAGGGCCCAGGGGGAGAGGGATTGGGTGGCAGCACATGAGGACACTTTACTAGAACCTTTACAAATGGGCCCTGAATCTGAAAAACCCTTGGACTACTGAGATGTCACCGGGAAGACTGAAGCAGCACTTCATTTGCTCAAGAAAAGAAAAGAAAAAAAAGGTAAAAAGACTGTTATCTCAATCACACCTTCCTATTCTGGGTTTCTTCCCTTTCTGGAAGGAAGCACATCCTTGGAGAAAAAGGTATGGGGGGCTAAGTGGTAAATATTTGGTTTATTCTGATTTCACCCAGGGCACCAGCATCTTTCAATAACATCAGTGCAGTTGCTGAGCTGGAAAAGGCAACAGAAGTGAGTGCAGAATAATAATAAGACTGTTCACAAGTTCTGCAGAAAGCAGAGAGTGTGAGCAGCCCTGTCCCTGTATGCCAAGGGATTTATGACAGGGGGGGATTTATCCTATAGCTCTGTTTGTCCACACATTTACCAGTTGCTGCTGGGCTGTTATGGAAAGTTGGCAATGCTGTTCAAAGCCACATGAAACTTTCCTGCTGCCAAGTTTTGTTAGAAATAATACACTTAATATGAAGGCTTAATAAGTGAGCTGGATGTGGACTGGGGTATAAATGAACCTGGGCTGGCTTCTGAATTCCCAATAAATCTTTACAGCTCAGCTCCATAAGAAACCACAACAACCCTGACTGCCCTGTGAAGCTCTGCTGAGTTCAGTCCTGAAGCTGGGGATGAATGCACAGGTTCTGAAACTAAGGGACAGGTTTGGAAACTGGAGGCAAAATTCAGCTGGCATGGAGAGAGAAAACTGGATCAGGTCCAGCAGCATTTTGGCTCCTGAGGTGGGACAGTTCCTGGGTGTGCACCTGCAGAGCAGCCCCAGTGTGCAGCTCTCTGGCTCTAAATCGTGGATCAAGTTTGGCAACAGTGGTAATAATAATTACAAAGTTTGTCAAGAGATAAAAGGTCTGGGTTATCTTTACTGCATAGTTACAAGGCAGAGGCTTGCCCAAAGGGACAAGTGTTGGAGACAGAGCAAGAACTGAAATTCTGGCTGACAGTCCTGGCTTTTCACTGGCATTTACAGCTGATATTTCTACCTCTGCTCTAAAAATATATAACTTTATTTATCTGCTAACTAGAAGGAAGAAGAAGAGAATAGAAAAGAACCTCCTCTTCCTTTCCTAGTTCATATTGACATAATATTCTGAAAACTAGAAATTTTGAGTTACAGATGGAAGTGCTGTGTCTGAGCTTACCCTGTGCTAGGCAATCTGACTGAGAAGAGCAGTGCTGGGATGTTTGTGCTCTGGATGTTCCTCTGCTGTGTCTTCTGTCTGCCCCGTGCCTGGGAGAAAAGTCCTGTTGCTGTCTTGGGAACATTAGCAGGAGAGATAAATTAGGCTGTTTGACATCATCTTGTTGATAAATGTTTTCTTTTAAGACTCTCAAAGGACCAGAGTAAAGAACAGTGGAGGCTGTGACAGATGCTGTCATGTGAGGAGAGCTGCTCTCCATGCCAGGGACCAGAAATGGTTGGGACATGACAGAAATGTTGGGACAAAATGAACAAAACGAGGCTGCTGCTGACTGTTAATTATCTATAAATAGCTTGTGGCAACACCCAGGATCTGCACTGGGATTTCATAGCTTCAGCATTGGGGTTTTTTTAAATCATATCCCAATTTTTGAGTTTCTACCACTAGTTGGAAAGCTAGGTTGAGGTGTGCATTTGTTCAGCAGATTTCTCTTTGCTTCATGGTGTCTCATCATGAAAATAACATTAACAAATATTGAGCATCTTGTTCACAGTCTTTTCAGCTTGGGTTTGTCTGGGGTTTTCCACCCCTGGCTCTGAATCCCCTCTTGATTCACTGTTTGAACCCAATCCTGACCATGTGAGATTTGTGTGGCCAAGGAAAGGAACTGCAGCTGGTGGGTGGATTTTTAAAAGTACCTGCAGCAAGGCACAAGTGGTTCCCTCTGAGGCCAAATAACACTTTAGATAAAGAAGTGTGGGGTGGGGATTTTGAATGCTGCACCTTGATGGAAGATGAGGTGGGAAGGGAAACAACTTGGTCTTTTTTTTTTATTTTTCTTTTTTTCCTAATGCTCTTCTACACTGAAAATGTCAGTCCTCAAGCACTGGGCATAAGTTTATTTGGATTTTATTTTGCAGCTTGGACCTGTCAGAAAAAAAAAAAAAAAGTGGTTGCAATTTTGTTCTGTGGAGGCAGTAAACAGAAGCTTGTCCTGTAGACAGATTTCTTACCCAGAGCATCTGATCAGGGAGGTGACAGCTCTTCTCTGGCCACAGAGGATGCATGCAGTGCCTTTTGGGTTCAAACCAATAATCCTTTCTTTCCTCCTCTTCCAGCAAAGTCTCTTTGACTCATGGCAGTGTTCTTAGTGGTTGGTTTGCACACCCAACACCTCCTTACTTGTGCTGCTTCTTGCCCTCTATGAACCTGTCAGTATCAAAAAATAAACATGAAATTAAGACACCTTGGATGATTTACTCCTGGCATTTTGACTGCATTGCCTCAAAGTATTTTATCTGTTATGACCTAATATTTTCTATTAATACTTTAAGAAAGAGGATGAGCAGCAGCACAGTGAAAAGTGAAGTTCATCTTGTAAGAATATTTATCCTTTCCTAAAAAAAACACCATGTCTGAATGGTAGTTCCATGTAAAAAAATAAAAATGTTTGCTAGTATTTGTCTCATCTGGATAAGCAACAAGGATAAGAAAATGTATCTTGACCTTATTGCTTTTACAAACACATAGGCATTATTCTTGCATTTCTGATTCCAAAGAACAGGACTGAAGGAAACTGCTTTTTCTTGAGTTTGCATTTTTTTAATATTCTTAGTGAGTTAATTAGTCAGCTGCTAATGAGCTCAGGTTCCTCACTGGGTACTGACTTGTCTCCTGTGTTCAGGAATCATCACAAAACTCCATCATCAAGTCCACCTGGGATCTGGACACCACCTGGTAGCCAAGCATGTCCAGAGTCTCACCCTGGGAAGTGTTCTTTGGGGAAAAATAGGAGCTAATTGTCTGCTACCATCTTCATGCATGTGTGAGAGTCTTTAAATTGTCCTGGCACTGTCCCGATGGGATTCCTGCCCCTTGGAACAGCTCATGGGTCATATAGTGGGTACTGTAACTCCTGTAAGAACTCCACGTGAGAGAAGCCCCTGCCCACCTCCCCTGCTCTCTCCATTTTCATTATTAGTGGAGTTTCTCTCACTCCCATTTTCTGCTCCTCTTTCCTTTCTCCGTTGGATCCCTGGGGTAGAAATACAAGGAGAGCTCGTGGGCCTCCCACCAGAGGCTGCTAACAGCTTACCTAACAGGAATTACTTTATTTTTAAGCTTATGTTGTGCTCTTCAGGTAGTGCTTTCCTCTCAGATTAAATGGCTTTCCCTTTTCAAGGCTTCTTGATTGTTACAGCATTTTTCTGTCCTGCAGATTGTGTATCATGAGCAACATGCAGTCCATGTCTTCTTGTCTCCAGGGCATTTTTAGGTTTTTGATTGAGATTGTGCTCTAGAAGGAAATTTGGGACACACAGGTAGCTCAGGTGAGAGCCTTGTAAATGCTAAAATACAAGATTTTTTTTTTTCCCCTCATCTTTTCAGTGCAAAATCTGGTAGGCAGACAGGAATGGTGAGGAAAGAGGCAGACAGGAAAGAATGTGAAGCAACTTAATGGTAGGAGCTTAAAAATAGGAACAATGTCACAAATATTTATTAAAATATTATAGGCAGGTGTGAGGAGAACCTTTCATTAGTATGTGTTGCATGGAGGTAAAAGCACTTCAGTAACTGAAGGCTGAATTTTCACCCATAAAAGGCAGTTGTGGACTTGAGTAGAAATCACAGAAAACAGTTTCTGTTTCTCTGGGTTTTTTCTGCTTTTGGTTTGGCTTTTTTTGTTCGTTTGTTTTGTTTTCCATTTCTAAACAAAATCTAAGCTGGTAGTGATACTTTTGTCAGAGCTGCTCCCTGAGATTTATAGCTGAAAGAGCAAAGGAACAAACAGAAGAGCTGAAAGGTTTGCTGGTGGCCACAGCTGCCCTGGGAGAACTCTGCTTCCCTCTTCACGTTCTGATGTCAGAAATCTTACATTCTGTCCAGCTTTTCACTTCAGCAACAACACTTTTGGTTCCTAAACCTCTTCTGCAATGTTGGTGGGTTGTTCCATGCTTCATTTCCAGCCCTGCACTGCCTGGTGCTGCTGATCTGGCACCTTTCAACCCAAGGCAGCTGCATTTCCTTAGCAGAGTGGTCCTTGCATCCTGCGAGGAGTTTTGGCCATGTTTAGTGTCTTTCTAAATAAATTATATCTGAAGAATATATCTGAAGGTGATTTTCTAGTAAGCCAGGAGCTGGAGAGTCTATCACTAAGGGAGAGATTGTTTGCAGGAACCTGCAGGACAGCTGCATCCCCTTTCAAATGCTGCTCATTTAGTCAGAATAAGCACCAGGACAGAGGAATGCAAACTGATTTAAATCAGGTGATGGTGATGAGGGATAATCACCCCCAATATTGTAGCAGGGCACACCTTTTACTGACAGAGCAATGTGAAGGACAACTCTGAAGGCTGGAAAAAAGGCCCCAAAGCCAAACCTGCTGGAAAGAACCCAGAGAGGGGATGGTGAATCCCAGGCTGGGGGGTTGATTTTGGCTGCAGCAGAGTTTTGAGCTGGAAACAACCATAAAGTATTTAATAACAATAAAATAAAAAAAATCCAATTGTCCCTTCACTATGTAGATGTTTGTCATCAATTGTGTGGGTGCCACATTATGCATCCAATCAACTGAAAAACAGGACTTGGGAGGAAAATGACTCTGGGAGTTTTCTGTGGAATGCACACACATGGGATCTGGATTGGAGAGCAGAAGGTTCAGCTGATATTCCTCTCAGGAGGCTCCCTCACCATGCTACATTCACCTCTGGATATCTGCAAGAGATGGTAAGAAACTAGAGTGCCCTACAATAAATAAAAATAAGGTTAAAGCAGGGAGGGACTGGCTAGTAAAGCAAAATGCTGAGTAATGGAAAGCAAGTAACTTGCCTAAAAGAGAAAGGGAAGATCTACAGCCTGTGCAGAGTATAAAATGCCTGGCAGTGCTCAGTGAGATATGATATTTCATCTGGTTATAAATATTAACTTCTGGAAAGAGTTAAGGAACAGGAAGGTGTCTCTGACAATCATTTAACAAATTAGGTGATGTGGGATAGGAAAAGACATCCCTGTTGGTGCTGGCTTTGAGTGCATCTCCTTGGAGAACTCAGCCAGTCCTACAATGTGAGCTGGTGAGGTGACCTAAGGGGTCACTTCTGTTATCAGCACCAGGACCCTTCCATCATTTCATTCTTCCCAAGGACTTTGTGCATTAGAATTGCTCCCCTCTCACTTAATCTGTTTATGATGTTTTCTTCACCAGGCATCTTAGCTGTTGACTGGGTTCCTTGCAAGTTTTTTCCTTGCAAGTGGTCAATTTTTGCCTCTTCTCAGGTCCATGTGTTCAGCTGTGCAACACTTCATGAGAAATGGTAAAACTATTGGCAAGTGACTTGCCTCAAGTTGTGCTGATAAAGCACTCCAGGTATACCTAAGGCATGAAATTAAAACCAGACTTCAACTAAAAATTTAGTTTGGCATCCAGACTCCTCTCTCCTTCCTCTGAAGTGTCCAGAGATTCTTGAACTTGTATGGTTTTATTCTGGTAGGAATGCAAGTAGATAAATGAAACTTATCAGTGTCAATTCAAGTTTAATAATAATAATAATAAATGAATAAATAAAAATAATAATAATATCAACTCTGAGGGAAGAAGATGTGCATGTTTTTCCCATCTCAGTGCTCCCTTGGATTTGCCAGGGATCTGTTTCAGCAGTCCTGGTGAAGCTCAGTCAGGTTCTGCTGTGTTTTGGGTTTCCTCAGCTCCCTTTTCCTTCATGGTGCTGTGAACAGGTGGCCTCCTCTGGGGTCACCAAGTATATTTAGGGCTGAAATTGGAGCGGGCTGGAGCCAGATTGGCTGTGTCAGCCACGTGTGTAATTAGGAGCCCATGCACCAGGCTTGCTCATCCTCTGCTGCTCTGGAGGGAAGGCTGGAGAGGCTTTGCTCCTAAGGATATTTACTGGATGGTGCTGGTAAGACCATTTTCATGACATTTGTCCTCTGATTTTAGAGTGGGATGTTGAGCTGTTTCCTGGCTCTGTAGTTTTTTTTGGAGCAGTTGTCATGCCTTGCCCATGGGAATCCCATTTTTTGTCTGGCTGATGAGTTGCAAATTGCAGTGAGAGGAAAGGACCTGGAGCTGTTTTGGAAGTGTAATGGTGACAGTTTGTATGGATTGGATCCTTATACCCAATCCCTGCTTCTTGGGTTTATTCTTAAACATTGGGCTCCTTGTCCACCCAAAACACCATTTGTGAATCGAGTTATTCTCGAACCATTTTAATAGCTGCTTTAACAAATTTAATTTAATTTTTTTTTTTTTTTTTTTTTTTTTGGGGGGGGGGGGGACAGGACAGTTTTTCTCAACGCATTGGAACTAAAAAGGCAGAGTGCTCAGTGTTCCTATATTTAACCTGCATTACCAGACTTCACTTGCCTCAGAAGGAATTGCAGTTTAGGCAGCTAAACAAAACCCCCCCGTCACGGCAGTATTAGCTTACATGGCAAATATCTTTGGGCTCAGGAGCAGCTGTTCCCAAGCCTCATCCCCTCCCAACATTAGAAACAGGACTGTGGGCTCTGGGGGAAAAATTATACCTTTGCCTCATAGCAAAATCATTGTGTTAATTAATTCATCTAAAGGTTTTGACAGTAGCCTGTGCTTTGTAATCCGGCCAACTCTGTGGGTTCTCATATTTTCCAGGTCTGAAGAAATACAGAGAAAAAAGGCACAAGAGCTAAAAAAAAAAACAACCCAAACCAAAATCCCAGAGCATCCATATAGGCTAATGCTGGGAAGACAGAAAGTGCATCATTAACCTAAGGTCATATTTACCATCTTTTCCTGATTTCTGTGCTTCTACTTGTGAATGGATATAGTAAAATATACAGATAAAGCTTCCATGCAAACAGGAGCTTGAATAACAGAATTTAAATAGCATATATTGGTCACAAAAAAACCTCAAAATAATTTTGTTATAATGACCAAAAAAAAAAAAATAAAAAATTCTTCCTCTGATTTTTCTTTTTAACATCAATTAAATTCCAATATAGGTTTACTATTAATATTTACTATTACTATTAGAATAAAGTATTTGTCCTAAATTGTGATTTATATCCTTATGTTTGAAACAGAACACAGTGCTTCCCCACGTTGGTTAAAAACAAAGTAATGCCAGATCCCAACTTTAATTCTCTTTGTTGTTCAAATTCTTTCATTAATTATCCAGCAACTTCACCATAATTTGATGGTGATCAGACTGTTGACCATTGGTAAATTGGTTCAGATGGACACAGGTGTTTTATTAACTTAATTAGTTGCTTTTCATAGTACTTTCAGTCTTAAACTAATACTGTATATTCACCCTTTCATTTGCTGCGTGACCAGTGAGTGGGGGAGAGACAAAAGAGAACCCTCAAAATGGAGGAAGAAGAATATGAGGAAGTTGTGGAGGTAAGAGAAAACCTGAAAGTAGAAATAATAATTTCCTGCCTTGTGAATGAATATATTCATCAGTTTTATGAGATGTTGCTCCTGAGCATAGGTGGTTGCTTGCTGCTTTCTCTCTGCAAATCAGGGTATGATTAGATATATATTAAATTAACACTAACAAGAGTCTCCCTGGTTCCTATCATAGTTTCTCAGTTTAAAAAGGGATTGTAACCCTCCCACTCCCCCATTGCAAGGTTATGTGATTACTCTTCTGCATAATTATAGATGCAGTGGGCCATCTCTTTTCCCTCCCAGCTTGCCCTCTGGCATCCAATCCATGCTGGAGGGGATGACTTTAGAGGCCACTCTCTAACCTTGCCTCTGTGCCCACTGCCATGCAGGCACACAGCAGTTTTGTGCCACCAAGGGACCATTCACCAGCCTCAGAAAATGCAGAGTTGGGCTTTGACCAACACCTGGAGATAACCATGGAGATGCATCAGGGATTAATTTGCCAATAGTTTGTTGAAACTCACAGTTATACACCTAATTATTTAGTCTCAGTAATTTGGTTAAAAGAATCCCCAGGAATGAGGAACCTGCAGTTTGCTTTTATGAGGAAGTACCCTTGGAATAATGACTTTGCCATGGAAACTGTACAGGGGGTTAACAAACACTGTGGTCTAACCTGTTGCATTATTACTATTGTGGAACGGCCTCATGGTATGAAATACATAACTAATGGTAACAAATTCCTCAGCATTTGAGGAAAAGAAGAAGATAGTACAAATGTAGACTTCCCCCAACTCTTTATCTCCATGCTAAATTCAATGCACAGTTGGTTTCAGGCAGTCTTAGAGTACTGAGTCCTGGCTGCTGACTTTATAGATGTTACAATAAAATGAAATGGCTTGCCAGTCAAATTGGTTAAATGTGTTTTGGAAAAGAAGTGTCACTGTTCATAAAGTTCTTTTTAAAGCTAATGTACCACCCAGGTACAAAGACACCAGTCCTTCATTAAGTTTCCTATTGACACCTTACTCACAATTGCCTTTTTGCTTCTTGAGCAGTAAGTGCTCTCTGTAGCAAAATGCACATTTATTTGCCATCAATGTGTATTTCTCGCTGTCGGAACTTTGGCACGTTGGGCTTTTTGTCTACACAGCTCCGTTTCATTCTTTGTTTTTGATTTTCTCCGACTGCTTTCCTGTAACCACATCCCTTGAACAGACCAAGGTGGTGCTGCTTTAGTTGCCATCCTCAAGGTGTTCATAGTGAGAAGTTAAATGAGACAGGAAAAACACCATCTGGTACAATTTTAAGTCAGCTTGGGCCTTTCCAGAGTTTTCTCAACTGGATTTCCCCTTCCAGTTTGAATTGCCTGTTGTAAAGAGTTCTACCAGAAACTCATCTTCAGAAAGAACACAAAATTACTGCTGAATGACAAGTGGCCAAGCAAACACTGTGGGTTTTAAGATCCTGTTTTGAATTGCACTGGAGTTATGAGCAAAAAACCCCCAGTCAATGGCCCAGATCTTTGCTAACTTTGCAGAGTTACTCGAGGCTTGGTGGGAATTGGGACACAGGAATGGCCTCGGAACCTCCCAATGGGCAGCAGAACCACGGGATGGTTGTGTGAGCCTAACTTGGAGCAACAAGTTTTGGGAAAGGGCTTAAGTTCGAATTGGATTTTTTAAAATTATTTTTAACGGCTCGGTCCAAAGGCCTTTCCGTTGCCGCAGTTTGAGCTCATCACCCCGAGCGTGCAATTGCCAAGGAGATTCTCTAAGGTGAAAACAGTGTTTTTGATGCTTTCTCCTCTCGGAGAAGTCTGTGGCAAGTTATGCACCTTCTTCAATAAAATCGCAGCAATTTGCTACGTTTTAGGTGATATTCTTCTTCATTGAGCAGCGGCGAGAGGCAGAGGGCGATGTCTCAGCCCGGCCCGGTTGCCACATGCGGCGATGGCGCCACCGTGTGGCCGCCATTTTATGGACCGAGGGAACGGCTTGGGTGTGAAGGGACCTCGAGGCTCGCCCAGTTCCAACCCGCCCAGCCATGGGCAGGGACACCTCCCACGGGCTCCCAAGCCCCGTCCCACCTGGCTTTGAGCACTGCCAGGGATGGGGCAGCCACAGCTTCTTGGGCAACCTCGGTCTCGCCACGCTCACAGTAAATGATTTCTCCCTCAGAGCTCATCTCAATCTCCCCGCTCAAAGCCATCCTCATCCCATCCCTCCAGGTCCTTGTCCCAAGTCCCTCCCCAGCTTTCCTGGAGCCCCTTCAGGCATTGGAAGGTGCTCTAAGGTGTCCCCATTGCAGCCTTCTCTGCTCCAGGCTGAACACCCCCAACTCTCTCAGCCTGGCTTCAGAGCTGCTCCAGCCCTCCCAGCATCTCCATAGCCTCCTCTGGACTTTCTCCAACATCTCCGTGTCCTTCTGGTGCTGGGAGCTCCAGAAGTGGACACAACACTCTGGTTGGGGTGTACGTGGTGCTCTGTGCCGTGGCTGCAAACATCTCCTCAGGAGAGGGGTGGCCATGGCCATGGCGGGCTCTGTGTTTGCTCCGACCAGAGACATCTCCAGCTCCAGAGCTGTGAGGAAAAGTGAAGGGGAAGAAGCTGCTAGGCAAGGAGTGAAGCCAGCGAGCACTGTAAGGCAGGGAAGTGGTTCCTGTTGGGTCTCCAGAGTGATCTGGTGGAGATCCCTCAGGTGCACAACAAATCGGTGATGGAGTCTGTCAGAAGACACCAAACGGGGTGGCTGTGTGGATCTGCTGGGGGGAGGGAAGCCTTACAGTGGGACCGGGAGAGGTTGGACTAATGGGCCAAGATTAATGGTGTGAGGTTTAGTGAGGCCAAATGCCAGGTCTGGCACAGGGGTCAGAACCACCCCACGGGGAGCTACAGACCTGGGGAAGTGTGGTTGGAGAGCTGTGAGGTGGAAACAGACCTGGGGGTGTTGGGTGGCGGTCAACTCAACATGAGTCAGCAGTGTGTGCAGGTGGCCAAGGTGGCATCCTGGCTTGTGTGAGGAACTCAGTGGCCAGCAGGGACAGGGAGGTGACCATCACCCTGTACTCAGCTCTTGTGGGGCCTCAGCTTGAGCACTGTGTTCAGCTCTGGGCACCTCAGTACAGGAGGGCCAGAGAGGTGCTGGAGGTGTCCAGGGAAGGGCAACAAAGGTGCTGAAGGGCCTGGGGCACAAATCGTGTGAGGAGCTGAGGAACTGGGGGTGTTTGGTCTGGAGAAGAGGAGGTGAGAGGAGACCTGATGGCTCTGTGCTACTGCCTGAAGGGAGCTTGGAGTGAGGAGGGAAACAGCCTCTGCTCCTGAGGGATGGGATAGGAGCAGAGGGAATGGATGGAAGCTGCGCCAGGGGAGGGTCAGCCTGATGGTAGGAAATATTTTTTCCCTCAGAGGGTTGTCAGGCATTGGAATGGCCCAGGACAGTGGTAGAGTCCCCACCCCTGGAGGTATTTAAAAGGCATTTGGAGCTGGTCCTTAAGGACAGGGTTTAGTATTGACTGTGGTGTTGGCCAAAGGTTGGACTGGATGAGCTTGGAGTCTCTTCCAACCCAAACATTCTGGGATTCTGTGAACCAGTCAGCAGGCTTTGCACCATCAGAGGTGAGGAAGAGGGTGACAGCACCTTCAGGAAAAGCAAGGAAGGAATGCTAGCTTGAGGCCCTGGCTCAAGGGGTGATGGATGGTGGCTGTCAGGATGGAGAAGGCAGGAATCATGCAGTCATTTTGGTCAGGTCACACAGGAGGAACATTATTAACACCATTCCTACATGCTTGGGTGAACTTTAGCTCAAGTTGCAGCCAGTAACTCTTGGTGTTGTTCAAGGATCTATAGGTAGGAACAACTCTGAGGGCAACATCAGACAGAAACCTACTGTAGTTCTCCCAGTGTGCTACCATGCACTTGGAAAAATCCTTTTTCTTTTTTTATTTTTTGAAAACTGGTTCTTTCTCATGGTTATCATTATCTTCCCTCTTGCAGGTAAGATTAGATAGTGATCCTTCATTAGTGCCTTGACTGAGGAATGTATGGAAAAACATCCAACCATTAATGCTGAAACTCAACAGATGTTCAGAATTACCAAGCATGCAGATGTGACTACATAGATACCTAAGATACCTATGAACTACAGCCCTGTGTCTCCAGAAATGGTTTTTTAAAACAGCTTAACAGAGGCTTCTATTCCATACGATCTGGCCTAATAATTATTATTTTCTTTTCTTTTTTTCAATAGTACTACGTTGAAGAGACTGTTATTGAGGAGGGTGAACCATATGAGGTAAAGGTCCCTGTGAGGCTGCATGATGTATACATATGAATGCCATTAATGCATAATGCACTAAGAAAAGCACACAGCTTCACTGGTTTGTTGTAAACTCAGCAGCAGGTGGTGTTTTTCACAATGTTCACCTTGGCAAGTTTCAAATTCTCCAGTGCTTTCAGTGCCCAAACTTAGATGAACACTTGCATTTTTGAAAAGAGTTTGAAGACAGAAGCTTGTGGTGGTGCTGAAGTAACTAAGAGCATCCTGGCATAGCACTAGTGAGATGCAGTTAATGTTCACAAAGTAAACAAACCTTCTGTTATATAAATTATGTATATTCCTCACTTTAATATTTAGTGCTTGACATGTTTTCTGGTTTGTCTCATCCTAATGCAAACAGCTACCAGACATCTGAGCTTTATGCATTCCCTTTCAAAGGCACTTTTTTTTTTTTTTCTCATAACACGAACTGATCTGAAAAAAACCTTGCCACTTATTCAGGTGATTTTTTCAAGCACATTTTTAATTCATGATGGTTATTTTTAAATTATGTCAATTAGAATCATTAATACAGTTATTGCTTACAGTGTGAATACGTTGATAAACAACATCTTCAGGGAATGTTAATCATTTAGAACAGACACAACAGAAATCCCAGCTCCTCTGGGGAATGATTCCATGAGTTTGATACAGAAATCATCCAGTCAGTTTATCCCTTGTGGGTTTTTTTTTTAGGTTGGGTGATATATAGTATGCATAATGGTTAATGCCATTAACCATTTAATTAGAAGTTTAGTTAGAAGCAAAGTGCCACTGATTTTCTATCTCACAGGTGATTCCTGGATAAGAACTGAGCATCCTTTAGCACATAGGGGAGGTAAAAAATACTCATCATCAAGATGTTTTTCAGTTATGAAGCAAGTAATTTTATTTTTTTTTCTGTATTCCCAGGTGGTCACTGAGATCACTGAGACCATTAGCAAAGACGTCTCAGGTCCTACAACCACCACTTACACCACTAAGCATGAAAAACCTGCTGAGGATGGAGCAGCTCCAGCCAGAAAGAAGACAATAAGGACAAAAGTGGACACATCTAAGTTTCTGACACCTTATCTGGAACACAGCAATAAAATGAAGGAACTATTCAGTGAGGTAAATTGTTCACAGGCCTTTTATTTCTTGAGGAACACCAACTTTAAATATATTTAATAGGTATTATTGCAAACTTTCACACTACTATTTGGTCTCCTATACCTCATTGCATGCTGTGTATTTGTGTCATTTGCTTGGAATTAGCCACTCACTTGCCTGCTTCTTGTTTAAGTGCATTAGGTAATTCTTAAGCACCATTGGATCTCCTTTCCTAAATTTTAATGTATATTACCTACCAGTGGTCTCTATACCTGAGATTATTGGTCTGGGGCTGCTACCCTCACCCACAGATTTTCCTTATCCTTGGATACTGAAGCAAATAACTGAATTTATCAATACCAAGCTTCTAATGAGAATATAATCAATTAGAGATGATCTGAACCAAACTAAAGTTAGAAATGGATTTTCTATTGTGTCAGATGGATGGAGGTCTAAAATCATCATAATCCTGCAAATATGATTGAGTAATAGTTTATATTATTGAATAATCTTTCCCAAATTCCTGTACAAACCAGGTAAATAAATCTGTAATTGCTACGTACAATTCTTCCAGAGCTGTAGAATATGTGTTAATTATATTTCTCATTATTTTATTTCAGAACAAGTACAAAGAAAAATTTATGAAAGAGAAAGGGAAGCCATATGCTTCCACAAGTGATACCCCAGAAATTCGGAGAATCAAGAAAGTTCAAGACCAGCTCAGTGAGGTAGGTATCAATTGTCACAAGAAAAATAATAAATTATATATATGTTATTATTATTTTAGCTCATCCACCCCTCTGTCTTTTAAGCAGCACTAGTCTACTTTTTTTTCAGTACACCTCACAGCTTGGGAAAACAAAATCCACATTGGAAAAGCTTCTTGATTCTTCTCACAGTAACAGGGAGGGTTGATTTCCTAGAAATGGGAAAAATCTGAGGGGGTGGTCACCTACCTGCTGCTCAGCTGAGTGTGTAGGACCTTTTACTCCACTCCTGGATGAGGTTAATTAATCAGGAAATGTACTGCAGCATCCACAGAGCTTGCTGGCAGCCTGGGGGGCATCAGGGGGATTGGGTGCCCAAGCTGCTTGTTTGCCATGGCACTGATCTGGGTCTGGCACAGCTTGTTAGTGTTCACATGGTCAGGAAATGCATGGCACAGGGCATCTTTTGCTCTTCATTACACACACTCTTAGAAAGAACTCTAATTACAGAGTTAGACACTTTCAAAGGTCTGACTCCAAAAGCTGCATTTCTTTCTTAATTAATTACCAAAACTCATTCGTGTCCACAGACTTTGTTTCTAAGGAACAACCAGTCCTAAGTGCTTTGTTGAATTCAGGGTTTGGGTTCTTAGAGAATTAAGTGTCACAGTGTTAATATTCTGTTGTTTTAAAAAAAAAAAAAAACTGTCTGTTTTTGCTGTAAAATGGAGTATTTTTTGTTGTGCATTGATCCAGGTTAAATACCGCATGGCTGGGGAAGCTGCCAGGACTATTTGCCACGTGGATGAAAAGGCCAAGGATATAGAACATGCAAAGAAGGTGTCACAGCAAGTCAGCAAGGTGAGGGATTTTTGATGTTCTGGCAAGGTTCTGAACTTCAGTGGATCATGGGCTTCCTGATATAAACAAAGTTTTAAGTTTAGGGCACTAAAGCAATGTTTATTTAGAAGCAGAGGGAGAGGTGGCAGGGAAGTTAATAAATCAGGCATAAACACAATCTCAAATGTTTCCAACTGGTGTCTTCAAATGTCACTGTCTCAAGGTAACTTTCACTTAAAATAATCTTTAGAGCAGGTTGTTTTGTCACAACAGTAAACATTTTTCTAATGGCAGACTAACCAACATGCTGATCTTCCCTTCCAGGTATTATATAAACAGAACTGGGAGGAAAATAAAGACAAATACCTGCTCCCCCCTGATGCCCCAGAGCTTGTGAATGCAATAAAAAACACAGCGATGTTCAGCAAGGTAAGAAAAAAAATTTTTAAAAATCACAAATCTAGGCAGCTGAAGTGCAAGAAACATTCTAAGTTGGAGATTAATTAATGATGAGTATTTTGGCACTTTTCTGTGATTTAGAAACTCTATACTGAAGAGTGGGAAGAAGATAAAGCTTTGTTCTATCCATACAATGACAGCCCAGAGCTCAGAAGGGTGGCAGAGGCTCAGAAGACTCTGAGTGATGTAAGTATCAAAGCCTGACTGGCAGCTGGGTCACTGCTAGGGTGTCACTTGGTGGAGTTTGTAGTGGCCTTTGACTGGATATAAACACTTCATAATGGATCAGAAGAAAAAAGTGATAGGTTTGCAGTGATAGCTCTGATAGCAGTGCTGTTTCTTTATAGTATCAATCTGTTGCTAGTTGCTTGCTGGATTATGAATGAATGAATGAAATACTTAATTTATTAAAGAGCTTCTGAGTTAATCAGTAAGAAGACCTTGAGAATCACCCAAAATGCATGGAGAAACTCTCAAGTCTGGCTGCAAGCCCAGTTCACTACTGGGGGTCTACAGATCTGTCTGCCTAAAACAGTGGTAAGAAAATCAGAAATTTGTGAGGCTGTGTGATTTGCTGATACTTAGTTAAACAGAGCTCAACCAAGGATTTCAGGTCTTGCTCAAAGATTTCAGTGAATTTTACAGTTGCCCAGGAGTCCAATTGTCCATTCTTGTCAGGAGCAACAGAGTAATATGCTTGAAAACTTTTCCAGGGAACTGTTTTTTTTTTTTTCCCTGTCTCTTCTCAAGAGACATTTTCATAGAGCTCCAGAATTCATTGACTAAAAGAGTTTATGCTGCAGTAGCTGTGCACAGAACTACTTTTGTTAATGGTGGTGCTGGCAGAGTTAAGGGTAAATGCTTGAGTTGGTAGGTACTGGAAATGTTTACTTCTTTTGTATTTTCAGATTGTCTACAAAAAGGGACATGATGAGAGAAAATCTAAATACACTTGTCTGGCAGATCCACCTGATGTGGAGCAAGCCAAGAAAGTGACAAGGCAGCTGAGTGATGTGAGTAAATGCAGTACTCTTCTCTCTCCAGAAACCTCTCTTGTGGAGTTAGAGAGGCAAAGAGGTACCTAAAAAAGGGGAAAACAAAAGAAAAGACAGGAGCCTATCTGAAGCCCCCTTAGATTTTCAGTTCTGTTCTTTCCCAGGTGCCTCAGAGAAAATCCAGCCAAGTCTGAGGTGAAAGGCAAAACTTTATTCTTGTCAGTGAATTCAAGTTTACACAAAACTCTTCTGCTTCTACCATACACACATTGCTCTTTTTTTTTTTCCTTTTCTTTTTTTTCTTGTTTTTTTTTTTCTCCCACTTTACACTTTCTGCATTTACAGGCGAAGATAGTAAATAGTATCCATTTTGCTCTTCTCTTAAATGTAAATAATGACATGTAAATATGTATCTAGTTTTGGAGTAAATTACTTGCTTACAAGGATTATCCCCATTTTGCTGAGAAGTTTCTTTGCTCAGCTGCACAGAATAGATTCTAAATCTTCATTCCAGTGTCAAGCCATTAGACCAGTGTTTGCTGAGGTAACTGGAACCAAGTCACACAGTCTTGTAAGATAAAGTAGGATTTAAATTCAGTTCAGAATTTAGTTATTGTGAAGAAGACATGCATGGTTTTATTGCTGTGTATTGCAAATTACCTGCTGCTTACAATTAGAGAGTTACAGTATTGACTCATGGCTGGAAAACCACTAATAAATTATTGCAATGAGCCTGTTTGAAAGGTGAAAGGAAGTAGTACTTAATTTAGAGAATATTTCTTGAACCATATTGAAAACACCATACTTAAGGTGTCTTTGACAATAACTGATAAAATGGTTTTAAGGTAGATGTAAAATCTAAAGCAACTTTAAAAGGAAGACTGGTAAAACCAAAACTGTCAGGTGAAAATCGAGCTGTAGCTTGGGGATTAAATTTTATTTTTTGGTTTCCTTATAGGTTATTTATCATGAGGACTATAAAAACAAGATCCGAGGCAAGTGGAGTCAAACTCCATGCTATGATATTGCAGTTGCAAAAATGAATGCAGAAAATCTAAGTATGGTAAGTGAATTCTTCAGAAGATCTTGGGTTGAAGAGCTTTTTCCTCTGTTTATGTTAACATGGGAAAATACTGATTTTTTTTTTGCCTGTTCCACTAGTCCTGTTGCTGGGAGCCACTTTGCAGATGGGCTGATTTATAATGTAAGTGCATTTGATGCATGGTTATCTGTTCCTTTCTCTTCCTAACAGAGAAAATACCAGGAAGACTTTGAAAACATGAAAGACCAAATCTACTTTATGCAGACTGAAACCCCAGAATACGAGGCTAACAAGAGAGTGTCAGATAATGTCAGTAAGGTAAGTTACATGTGCTGCCTGAGTTTTGGACAGAAAAACCCATCACTGGGAACCAGGACCAACTTAAAGCTGATTCTGGCTCAGTATTTTCAAACTTACTCATCCTTGCTGGGTGTGACTCAGTGGTACTGTGCTGGCCCATCTTCTGTCCAGATGCAGGACTGGTCTGGCTTCTGCATTTGCTGCAGTGGTATGAGCATCAGCCAAGACAATCTCATGCCAGTAACTTGTGAGAATCTGACTGTTCTGAGATTCTGACTGTTATCTGAACAAATACAGTGTCTGGAGAGGGGCTTAGAAGTGGGGACATCTACTAAACACCTCTCATTTGTCTTCTGACATTCTGATGGATGCCTCCCCTCTCACCATCCATGCACTCCTCTGGTCTGAGTGCCTTTCATGGCCCTTTGCCATCATAAATCCTAAGTTAGAAAGCTGGGGAAATTTTCCTGGAAGCTTCAAGATGGATATAGGTTATTGAGTGTTTAGCTTTATTAATACTGATTTTAAAACCTCATCCTTTTTTGTCTTTATTCTTTGGAAAGAAAAAATACAGGGCAGACTATGAAAAGAACAAAGCTATTGCAGACTACAATGTGCTTCCTGCTACAGAGAACCCATTGCTAAGGCAATTAAAAGCTGCAGGAAATATTCTGAGTGATGTAAGTATTACCAAAGCACAGCTGAATGCTTTTCAGTCATGTACAATAAAAGCAATCTGTCATTTCTTCACAAGGATTCCCCTTTGGATCTCTTAGTATGTGGCATGTTATGAGGATACCTAATCTCTGTATAGTTCATTTAGGTCTCTGTGGAAAATGGATCACAAAGTGACAGTTCTGCCCTCACTGTTTTAAGGAACTTCAGCTGATGCTGATAATAGAATGTGTGGTGCTTTTGCATGTTCTTAAGGATTGTATTCTGGTCACTCACTGTAATGGCTCTCTGGATTTCTCTCTTTTGGTTATTTTCATCTGTATGGAAAATGGCTGCATATTTCTCAGTGTCAGAAGTTCAGAAACCATTGGGCAGATCCCTCTGTCTTCCCTTACAAACCTAAGAGTCACTAAAATAAGTTGTGTGTTTTTTTGTTTTTTTTTTTTTAAATAGTTGGGAAAAAAGTGCCACCTCTTTTTTAATCTTAAGGGAAAGCTTTTCTTTGCAATCATTTCAGAGTTTTGTGATTTTTCATGTGTTGTGAGTTGCAGTGAAATCTGCTGCATTATGTGACATTGTTTTCTTTTACAGAAATTGTACAAAGAAGCCTATGAGCAAGCAAAAGGAAGCAGTATAAATTACTGTGACACACCCAAGTTCCAGACTGATTCTGCTCTGAAGAATTTTAGTGATGTATGTATTTGATTTATGTTATGCTGCTTGGTCCTGACATCCTTGACTACTTTTATTTATCAGCTTGTGATTGTTTTTCCAGATCAAATATAAAGATGCATATCAGAAGAATATTTTGGGACACTATTTGGGCAGCTTTGAGGACCCACATCACATACACTGTATGAAAGTTGAGGCCATGAAGAGTGATGTAAGTGTGGCAACCATTCTGTTTTCACCATCATATTTTAATTTCAGAGAAAGCTCTGTTACAGGTTCTCACTCAGTGTTGATTTTATCCCTAGAAAAATTACAGAGCAGACTATGAAGAGGAAAAGACAAAATGCTACTTCCCTCAGACCATAACTCAGGAGTATGAAGCTATTAAGAATTTGGAGCAGTATAAAGATGTAAGTACAGGACAGTAGTTGGTATCAAATAGCCAGTTACATGCAGAGTGTCTGCTTCTGAGGTGTGTAAAAATTGAGAGTGATTCCCCTTCAATGACTTTTCATTTGCCCTTATTAACATCTGTGTCTTGAAAAAAACCAAACCATGCTAATCTGTATTTTAGAGCCTTTTGTGACATCTAGTGACCAAAACAGATATAGCACAATCTTTTTTTTTTCCTAATAAATACAATATAAAATAAGAGGAACAGTACCAAAATGAAGAATGAACCTCCAGCTTTACCTGCTTAAAACAACATATTTTTGCATTAATCCTTTAAAAGTCCTTTAGTTATTTTTTTATAGTAATTTTAGATATCAATTTGTGGAAAATACTTAAAATGCATATTTGTATGTACTGTACTAAAATGTATATACTATAGTGTACATAATAATTATAATGTAGGTTGTACCTTTTAATATTTATCAACCTATTCAAGATATTTTACATTAATACTTAAAAAATCTTTTTACATTAATACTTCACATTAAATCTTTAATTAATACTAAATTTTAAATAATTAAATACTAAAAATTAATACCTTACATAAACTCTTTACATTAATACTTTAAAAATCTTTTTACATTAATACTTCACATTAAATCTTTAATTAATACTGAATTTTAAATACTTGAATACTAAAAATTAATACTTTACATAAAATCTTTACATTAATACTTTAAAAATCTTTTTACATTAATACTTCACATTAAATCTTTAATTAATACTAAATTTTAAATACTTAATTAAATACGAAAAATTAATACTTTACATAAAATCTTTACATTAATACTTTAAAAATCTTTTTACATTAATACTTCACATTAAATCTTTAATTAATACTAAATTTTAAATACTTAATTAAATACTAAAAATTAATACTTTACATAAAATCTTTACATTAATACTTTAAAAATCTTTTTACATCAATACTTCACATTAAATCTTTAATACTAAATTTTAAATACTTAATTAAATACGAAAAATTAATACTTTACATAAACTCTTTACATTAATACTTTAAAAATCTTTTTACATTAATACTTCACATTAAATCTTTAATTAATACTAAATTTTAAATACTTAAATACTGAAAATTAATACTTTACATAAACTGTACATTAATACTTTAAAAATCTTTTTACATTAATACTTCACATTAAATAATTAATACTAAATTTTAAATACTTAAATACTAAAAGTTAATACTTTACATAAACTCTTTACATTAATACTTTAAAAATCTTTTTACATTAATACTTCACGTTAAATCTTTAATTAATACTAAATTTTAAATACTTAATTAAATACTAAAAATTAATACTTTACATAAACTCTTTACACTAATACTTTAAAAATCTTTCAGAAATCCAGTTGCTCTCTGATTCTGTTAGAAATTAAGATGAGAACACTGTGCATGGCAGTGTGATCTGCATGCATGCCATAACTGCTCTCTCAGCTACTGTCTTATAGAATAGCTTTCCTTATATGCATTTTCTGCCAATATGTTTATTATTTTCCCTCAGCACACCTACAAAAAACACCCTGATCAAACCAAGTTTACTCAAGTGACTGACTCTCCAGTACAGAAGCAAGCAGAGATCAATACCAAGCAGCTGAGTGATGTAAGTAAGCTCAGAAACATGGTGCTTTCACTCTGGTGTTACCAATTTAGTAAGCTCAGAAAACAAGGTGCTTTCACTCTGGTGTTACCAATTTAGTAAGCTCAGAAACATGGTGCTTCACTCTGGTGTTACCAACTTAGTAAGCTCAGAAAACATGGTGCTTTCACTCTGGTGTTACCAATTTAGTAAGCTCAGAAACATGGTGCTTTCACTCTGGTGTTACCAATTTAGTAAGCTCAGAAAACATGGTGCTTTCACTCTGGTGTTACCAATTTAGTAAGCTCAGAAAACAAGGTGCTTTCACTCTGGTGTTACCAATTTAGTAAGCTCAGAAAACATGGTGCTTCACTCTGGTGTTACCAATTTAGTAAGCTCAGAAAACATGGTGCTTCACTCTGGTGTTACCAATTTAGTAAGCTCAGAAAACAAGGTGCTTTCACTCTGGTGTTACCAATTTAGTAAGCTCAGAAAACATGGTGCTTCACTCTGGTGTTACCAATTTAGTAAGCTCAGAAAACATGGTGCTTCACTCTGGTGTTACCAATTTAGTAAGCTCAGAAAACATGGTGCTTCACTCTGGTGTTACCAATTTAGTAAGCTCAGAAAACAAGGTGCTTCACTCTGGTGTTACCAATTTAGTAAGCTCAGAAAACATGGTGCTTCACTCTGGTGTTACCAATTTAGTAAGCTCAGAAAACATGGTGCTTTCACTCTGGTGTTACCAATTTAGTAAGCTCAGAAAACAAGGTGCTTTCACTCTGGTGTTACCAATTTAGTAAGCTCAGAAAACAAGGTGCTTCACTCTGGTGTTACCAATTTAGTAAGCTCAGAAAACATGGTGCTTCACTCTGGTGTTACCAATTTAGTAAGCTCAGAAAACATGGTGCTTCACTCTGGTGTTACCAATTTAGTAAGCTCAGAAAACATGGTGCTTCACTCTGGTGTTACCAATTTAGTAAGCTCAGAAAACATGGTGCTTCACTCTGGTGTTACCAATTTAGTAAGCTCAGAAAACATGGTGCTTCACTCTGGTGTTACCAGTTGCTGCACTGTGGCCACCTTCACCCTGTCATCCAGTTGGAGGAGAACACCTGCAATGGGTGTGCAGGTGAATGTGCACACACTCAACATTTCTGTGCACTCACAGTTCTGTTCCAGTGGGAGATCACCCAGAGACCACCTAGAAGTGAGAGGGGTTTTAGCTGAAGTGGCTGTTCCTGGCCAGCTGTAGAGCACATGGCTGTGGTTCTGTTTCTGCCCATCACTCTTAAATCTGTTCTGCACCAGTTAAGTCCATGGGGTTTACACCCCTCACTTGTCAAGGAGCAGGGTTTCATCTCTGTCTTTGTGAGTCAGGCAGCACGAGACCTTTAAGCTGTGTCACTCCTTGTTATTTAGCATTTGCAATCCATAAACACAGAACTCCTAAACTGCTTTCTTCATTTTTCTTTGCAGATAGAGTATAAATCCAAAGGTGAAGAAATCATTCACAAGTACCACCTCCCTCCAGATGTGCCCCAGTTTATCCAGGCTAAAGTTAATGCCTACAACATCAGTGATGTAAGTTCAGTTTGAAGCCAGGGGTTCAAACTCACAATATGAAGTTTCTGGTAGCTTGAAGCAATTAATTTGAAATTCACCTTTTCTTCTAGAACTGTTACAAAGCGGGTTTGGAAGAATTAAAATCAAAGGGATATGATCTAAAAACTGATGCTATTCCTATCCAAGCTGCCAAGGCTGCCAGGCAGGCTGTTAGTGATGTAAGTACATCCTTCTGGAAGGAACTGTTGAATCCAAAAGAGTTTACTTAACATTTGCAGTTATGTTTATTAAGGATATCAGAAGATTAACTTCTTAATTGCCTTTTTTGAGCATGTTACTGGACATATTTAACACAGGAATACTCTTACTGGTGTTTTATTTCTTCTCTAATGCATAATTACATTGGGAAAAGGCTGTTTCAGTGTGTCATGCTCTGTGAATAAACAGCCTGTCTTGTACTTGAAGGTAAATCATGAGGAGCAGGTCAGTGGTGACACTCTGGGAGCCACAAACCCCTTAATTCTCTCTGTCCTTAATTATAGGCTTGATCATAAAAGAGATGAAAGGCTCTAGGACATCACTAAGGTTTGGGTAAATTCTTGGAGATGGCCTCATGGGAGTGCCTTAATATTTTAAGACTCCTGTCCCACTTGTGATCAGTACCAGTGAGATAACACTCCTCAGAAAGATAATTAGTAGTGAATTGTAAAGAGATTTATGTCTGGTTTTATTAAGATGTATTAAATGTGAGGGATCCTCTTTGTGGAAAGCAAAGGGGTAGCCTTTGCTTTTAACTTACTTATTGTTAAGTGACTACACCTAAGCTGATAATCTCTGTGTTTTATTTATATTCAAACAGGTTAACTACAAAAAAGCCTATGAGCTTTCCAAGGGCAAACTCATTGGCTTCAGGAGCCTCCAAGATGATCCCAAACTTGTTCATTATATGAACGTAGCCAAGATGCAGTCTGAGCGAGAGTACAAGAAAGATTATGAGAAAACAAAAACTAAGTACAACATTCCACTGGATATGGTCAATGTTGTAGGTGCCAAGAAGGCTCAAGAGATTATCAGCAACAATAATTACAAGAACCTCATACACCACTATACTTATTTGCCAGATGCAATGAGTGTGGAGCTCTCCAAAAATATGATGGAGATTCAGAGTGATGTAAGTAAAACCTCATGTGAGCAGGAATTTTTTGGAGATGCCTCAAGCTAAAACTGTGAAGACCCAGGAGAAGTCCTTGAATTGTTTGGTTTTTTTTTTTCTCATTCCTAAATTTTAAAACATTTTTTTCCCCTCCCTTCTCAGAATGTATACAAATCAGATTATAACAACTGGATGAAAGGCATTGGCTGGATCCCCCTTGGCTCACTTGATGTAGAGAAAGCAAAAAAAGCTGGAGATGCCTTGAATGAAAAGAAATATCGTCAGCATCCTGACACCATTAAATTTACAAGTGTAACAGATTCAATGCCAATGGTTTTAGCTCAGCACAACACCAAGCAACTGAGTGATGTAAGAAATCTTTCATTCTTGATACAACATAGTGATTTTATTTTCTTAAAGCACATTTATGATTTCCATGTTACTGTCTGATATTCCATCTATAGATGTTCAATTTTAAAAAAACTTTAAAAAATAGCAACTTGTTGCCATGAATTAAACATTGTTGCATTTTCTTTCTTAACACTCCTTGTCTATCCTGTACTTGTCAACTTCTTTATTTTTCCTTGCAGAGAGCATACAAGCAAGAGGGTGAAAAAGTAAAACATAAATACACCTTGGATGCTGATGTTCCTCAGTTTATTCAAGCCAGAGTCAACGCCTTCAATTTGAGTGATGTGAGCATATAACCAATGGTTCAATAACATATTTTTTTTTTGGCATTCACTTAATAGAAACAGTAACTTTTATTTCTTCATGCATTGATACTGAATATAGAAACACAAGCTCTGAATTCAGCTAAATTTCCAGTTTTGTGCTTGCTAGGCAGATTTTTAAACAGGAACAGAAACTCGTTTTGGGGCTTTATTGCCAAACTCCTTGGACAGACTGAATGAGGCACCCAGCATGACTTCTTATCAAATTCCTAGGGGTTTGGAGGCTTATGTCATAGGCTTTTATCCAAAACACATTGCATAGACAAGCAGTAGATGTTCTCTGTATCTTGCTTCCTGCTGCTGGGCTTTCAAAGAAAACTCATCCAGTGGAAAGACAGCAATGCCCTTTTCTGCTCTTCAGCTACCAGTCTGCTCTCTGTCACTCCTTGCATCCATCCAGCACCATAAAGGTCTCCACTGATAACATCACTTTTATTTTCTTCATGATATTACATTTTCTGGGGGAGTTACCAAGCCCCCAGGAACTAGGTAAAAGCTGACATCTGCTTTAACCCCATCTTGTGAAAGCCTTGAAATATTATTTGTCTGTCCAGATGCTAATTGCTAAAGAAACCCATCAGCTAGGCTGCTCTCTTCTGTCATTTAAGACCATAAGGCCTGATTTTTAAGCTAACAGGAAAAAAATTTCTAAGAGTTGAGACAACAGAAAAAGGGAATGCCACTGGTAAGATTTTCCACATAAAAACTGCAAAGAATACTTATGGAGTTAATGATTTTAGCTGCATGAATTAAACTGTCTTGAGGGACTCTCCTATCTTTGTAGTATATTTATTTATCATAATATAACTCTAGTTCATATGCAGGTAAACATTGCTTTTCTTGCAGTTGCACAGATTATACTGAATATTTGGATTCCTATGCCTATGATAAAAAAATGGGCTTAAACAACTGTGTTTAATTTGCTCGTAACGTGGCAAACTCATTCTCTTTTTTCCCTACAAGGCTAACTACAAAGCAGAGTGGAAAAAAACCATTGCCAAGGGATATGATCTGAAACCAGATGCCATTCCTATTATTGCTGCTAAAGCATCTCGAAATATTGCAAGTGATGTAAGTATAATTTACATAAACTGGAATACATAGATTCATAGAATCATAGAACTGGCTGGGTTGGAAGGGAGCTCAGAGCTCATCAAGTCCAACCCTTGCTCCACTCCCCCCGTGGTTCCCAGCCCATGGCACTGAGTGCCACATCCAGGCTCTTTTGAAATATCTCCAGGGATGGAGAATCCACCCCTTCCCTGGGCAGCCCATTCCAATGGCTGAGCACCCTCTCCAGAAAGAAATTCTTTCTAATGTCCAACCTAAACCTCCCCTGGCACAACTTGAGACCTCTTGTGCCCTCTTGTCTTGCTGAGAGTTGCCTGGGAAAAGAGCCCAACCCCCCCCTGGCTCCAACCTCCTTTCAGGGAGTTGGAGAGAGTGATGAGGTCTCCCCTGAGCCTCCTCTTCTCCAGCCTCAACACCCCCAGCTCCCTCAGCCTCTCTTCTTAGGGTCTGTGCTCGAGTCCTTTCACCAGCCCAGTTGCCTCCTTTGGACCTGAAAAAAAATTGTTTTTGAGAGGCCGTGGTGATTTATTGTGAGTGTGTGGAGCCACCCCCCGAGAGGCTCCAATAAATACAAGGGCTGGGGAGGGGGACACAGAGGGACGGTGACAGCAGGGGGGGGCACACGGACGGGGAGGGCAGTGGCCTGGGGGTCCCGCCCCCCCCAAACCAGGGCACGGCCCCACTCCCTCCCTGCTCTGCTGACGCCTGCGCTCGGCTGGGGTGCGGCGAGTGGAGCTGGGGGGGCATCGATTTGGGGAACCCCACAGAGGTTCTGAGGGCTCAGCCTCCCCCTTACACCTCCCCCTTACACCTCCTGCATTGCAGCTCTCTGTAGCATACTGTGCTACGGAGCATCTGCTGTGCACATGGAGTGGGACAGAGACAACTCTGAGAACTGAAACTCTTTTGACACTGTAAAATAATAAGTGAATTCAGCTGTTTACATGAACCTCCCCAAGCCCCTGGTTCCTTGGAAATGCCTCATAATGTGTGTGAGTGCTGGTGAGCTGGGGCTGCTTGTTGTACATGCTTAGAATTCAGCTTCTCCAAAGTTCCTTTGCTGAGCTCCTAGATGCTGGAGACCTGTGTTTCTACTTCTGTGCAGAAATGAAGCTCTTTTCTGGCAGCTGTGTCAACTGGCAACAATAAAGCTTCGGGCACTGCCAGACACAAGCTCTGAAAGGAGATTTTGAACGCAGAAATAAATTCACTAACATTAGCAAAAGGATGCAGATGATTTCCATTCTCCAATTAAATAACAGCTGAATATTGAGGTGTCTAATTGGTTGGTAGTTCAGGGCTTTTCAATAATATCCTTTTGTGCTAGTCTTTTAATTAAAAGCTGAATGTTCCTGGAAGCCAGAAGTCTTTGGCAGTAAAATGCAATATGACAGAGGCAATGGTGAGGAGGGCCATATAGCTGCATACCAAGGTGTAGATCTATACTAAGGGTTAAGGCATTGTGGAATCCAGAAATCCTCTTTGTTTTGGGGCTTAAATAATCTGTAAAGAAATAATCCCCATCCCTGGAGGCATTTAAAAGGCATTTGGAGCTGGTCCTTAAGGACAGGGTTTAGTATTGACTGTGGTGTTGGCCAAAGGTTGGACTGGATGAGCTTGGAGTCTCTTCCAACCCAAACATTCTGGGATTCTGGGATCAGATTTTGCTGTCTGAAAAACAATTTATGAGCTCCTAGAATGAACTGCAATTGTTAAAATACTGAGTTTCAAAATAGGAAAATGATGAAAAGGATGTTTTCTCTTTCCCAAGTGGATAAGGCTTTCTTTCCCTTTGTCTCTAGCACAAGTACAAGGAATTATATGAGAAAGACAAAGGCAAGCAGATTGGATACCGGAGCCTGCAGGATGATCCTAAGCTTGTTCATTACATGAATGTGGCCAAAATGCAGTCAGACCGTGAGTACAAGAAGGATTATGAAGTCAGCAAGACCAAATACCACACTCCTCTGGACATGTTCAGTGTGACAGCTGCCAAAAAAGCCCAGGAAGTGGCTACCAGCTCTGGCTACAAACAGCCAATTCACCGTTACACACTCCTGCCTGATTCCATGAACCTGGAACTGTCAAGAAACATGATGAAGCTTCAGAGTGATGTATGTAATGATTAATCAGCTCTTTTTCTTTTTTTTTTATTTTTTTTTTTCCTAAGAATGACTTACATTATTAACCTTTCAAGGTCAAGAAGTAAACTAGATTAGATTAACAGATTGAGGTGTAAAATCCTGGTCTGCAACTCTGTATTTTCCAAATATTATCAGAATTACATGTTGCTGATAAATTCTAGAGAACTTACCTAGCAGTTAACAATTTTCTTTACATATTTGGCTGATTCTCAGAAAATAAGCATATTTTTCTAGTTCCTGTGTTTTTATAGTTGGATTTGTAATGTGATATGGCAGTCTATGTACAAAGTCTAACTACCTTTTAAGTTTATCAAATATATGCATCATGTATGTTTGTATTATAGCTAAGGATTTGAGATTTATTTATTTTTCTCCCTTTTCCTCCCTGCCATTTCATCCTCCAACAGATACATGTGCCATGCATGATAAGGACTCCAAAATTTTTCATAGTTTCCATTAAGTTCTGTGGCTTGGTTCAATTTTATTTTTTTCCACTAATGTGACCATACTGTCTTGTTTTTCCAGAAATTGTTTACTTTACTCTGCATTATTTAACAGCCTTCTGAAAAAATATAAATTCCCCAAAATATTAATAATCTGATTTTAAAATGTTCATTTGATTCTAAGCATTGTCTGGAGAGGACAATGTGTATGCTCCTGTTGGCCAGCAGGTAGAAGATCTACCTTCAGACAGTGCAGTTTACAAATACAGGGATTTTTATTTCATGTTTTTAGCTTCCTGATTGTATTTTTACCTAGCCTGGCTGAGCTGCCTGAGCTTGCTTGGCTGTCAAAATCAGGATGTTTGCAAGAAGTGTATAGATAAGGTCAAATTTTGCCTGTATACACATGCTATGAAAGTGTGTGGTCTTTTTTTGCAGACTCTGATATTCTTCCTATTAATTCTAACCCTTTAGTTCAGGAACAGGGTTTTTTTGTTGTTGTTGTTTTGGTTTTTTGTTTGGTTATTTTTGTTTTGTTGGTTTGTTTTTTTTTTTTTTAAGCTTTTTAACCTTTATCTATTATAAAAGCCATATTATGCAAAATTATTGAGTAGGAAAGGTGTCAATTCAACATTGTGCAGAACCAGGCCACTGAGCAAAACTTGCTGGAAAAAATTCTGTGAATCAGTTTTCCTGTGAAACTGAGTTTACTGACAAAGAGTGCAATTTAAAAATTATTATATTTTTGTCAGATTTTCACACTCAGAACTTGCTCTGAGGTCTGTGCACTTGATTTGTAGTGGGAGTTGATTGGTATTTATTTATCCCTAACACATCAATAGCTTTTAATGTTATACTCAAGATTAGGAAACAATAGCAGCTATTCAGGCTTGTCTAAATTTTCCTTAATTTTCCTTAAATTTCTAAATTTTTGAAGGACCAGGAGGCGTTTTAAGGGCTCAACATTTACAGGCATTCTAATTTTTCTCTTCTCACTGTCTTTTTCCTTGTTTACTTTTTTTTTTTTTTTTAAAGAATGTGTACAAATCAGACTTCAATAACTGGCTGAGAGGAATTGGCTGGGAACCAGTTCAGTCCCTGGATGTAGAAAAGGCCAAAAAAGCTACAGAGATCCTCAGTGACAAGAAGTATCGGCAGCATCCTGACCAGCTGAAGTTCTCAATCCCAATGGATGCAATGGAACAAGTGCTGGCAAAGCAGAATGCCCAGACCATGAATAAGGTGAGAGTTTGGTCAAATGATCATGACTGAGCCAGACATTTGTCTTGCAAAACTTGTGGGATTCCCACTGAAGTCATTACAATTTCCAGTGGGTGTCCTGGTTTGCTTGGTTAAGACTGGATACCAAGAGATGCTGGAAGCCTCAGGCTGGATTCCTAATTAGGGGAGCTTAATTTTTTTTTTTCTTTAATTTTTTTTCTTTGTGATTAAAGATATCTTCTTCAAATTTATATTCCTTTGGTAACCTTTGCTATTTTTCTTCAGGAAGTAGTATTCCTAGTCAGTGAGCTGAAAAAAACCCAAACAAACCTGAAATTCTGTCAGTTTTGTACAAGTTTCCTTGAAAAACTTTAAATTTGTCCCTAGATATCTGGAACACCTCTGATCCTTATTCTAATTTTGCAATGGAAAGAGAGAGTGTGGAAAACCAAACCAAACCAACTAAATTATTTGCATTAAAGGAGGGAAGAACACAGACTGAAAACCCTCAGTTTCAATATTTATTACTTATCAAAACCTAATTTGCAGATTTCTCAAATAGAGCACTAAAGAAAGAGAAGGAATACAACATGGGCACTTGGCAGTTATGTTTGTCAATATTATTTGTAACTTCTATGTAACTTTATTTAACTTTAATATAACTTTATTTAACTTTGCTTTATTTAACTTTAACTTTATTTAACTTTACTGTACAGTAAACTATAATTTATTGCAAATTAGCAAAACAGAAGCAAGCTCTTGTTTTGTGGGTGCAATGCCTTTTCAAAGCTCAGTATTTATTTGTGATTGCAGAGGCTCTACACTGATAAATGGAACAAAGAGAAGACCAGCATTCATGTCATGCCAGATACTCCAGAAATTCTGCAGTCCAAAGTGAACCAGATCACAATGAGCAATGTGAGTTGCTGTGCTCACAGGGTCTGTTGCACAGATTACAAACTGGTGTAATCTTGGTGCTTTCTGTCTTCTTTGGAAATATTTAAATTCAGATGTGGAGTATGCCAGTAGTTCTGCACCTTCCTAACAGAGTACCTGTTCTCTTTTGCATTTTAAACCAGAAACTTTACAAAGCTGGATGGGAGGAAGAGAAGAAGAAAGGTTATGACTTGCAGCCAGATGCTATTCCAATAAAAGCAGCCAAAGCATCCAGAGACATTGCAAGTGATGTAAGTCTGATTTTTCTGGTAGCTCTCAGAGCAGCTACAGAGATGGTCAGGAATGTTTTCAAAGTGCTCTGATATGCACAGCTGTGGGGTTTTTAAGGATCATGCATTGTCTCAGCTTCAGCTATATGCTTGATGGGATAAACCTTTGCAGTGCTTACTCTCCACTGGGATAACACCAAGTTGTGCTTTTTTTTGCTCTTTGTTCAGCAAGCTCCTGAGCCTCACGTGTCTGTATTCCATGGACACGTGTTCTAAGTTCTCAGTTCTATGTCTGAATAACTTTAAACGACTAAACCTGAGGTCTTGTGAAAACAACAGCTAATTTCTATGTTTTCAGAGATAATGCTGACCTCTATTAGTGCATTATTTATTTTTTTTTTTCTTTAAATGTTTGCTGTTCTCTCTCTTTCCTGCTCTCAGTACAAATACAAACTCGCCTACGAGAAAGCCAAAGGAAAACACATCGGGTTCCGCAGCCTGGAAGATGACCCCAAGCTGGTGCACTTCATGCAGGTGGCTAAGATGCAATCTGATCGTGAATATAAAAAAGATTATGAGAAGGCAAAGACTCGTTTCCACACTCCAGTTGACATGGTCAGTGTTGTGGCAGCCAAGAAAGCCCAGGAAATGGTTACAAATGCAAACTACAAGAACTTGATCCACACCTATAATGTCCTGCCGGATGCTATGAGTCTTGAGCTAGCCAAAAACATGATGCAGTTACAAAGTGATGTAAGTGAGAATCTTCATGCTTTGCATTATGCATACAGAGATGCTTAGTTCATGAAAGTGTGCTGTTATGTAAATAAAACTGTTTTCTTTGTGAAATTAGTTCAGTTATATACTAAAACGCAGTAAGAAAAATGGGACCCTCAGCAACGATAGCCACTGTATTCTCCTGAGATTCTGAAATATTAAATTACACCTCTGAAGAATTACACCTTCTTTCTGAAGAATTTGGCCTCAGAAATAAGAACTTTTTATGTATAAAGTAAATTGCATGTTTACTGCTTACACATCCCATCAGGTTCTTCAGGAGTAATACTGGTGTGCAGGACAAGACAGGAAATCTTCACCTTTCATTAATAGTTTTAATTTGTACTTCCAAAAAATTATATTTCAGAAGAAGGGGAAACCAGGTTAAATAGCTGTATTCTCAGATTTTGTGGGATGTTTAACCTACATCCTTTTTGTAGGATGTTTAACCTATTCCTTTCCTGAAAGGAATAGAGGGTCCTTTTTTCCTCAATATAGTGATTCAAGATAATTCTCTTGAAGAGAATTAAGACAATTAAGTCTTTACTTGCCTGAGCAAGTAATGTCACACAAACAATCTGTGTACATCCCAAGGAGGATCTGAACATGGTATAGGAGGCAGAATCACAAAATAGACACTACTGTAATAGTTGTGTTTCTAAATAAACCTTGAATACATCTGATACAGTTTGCCTCTTTTTAGAGTATGTACATTCCAAATCCAACACTCAATAAACACAGGAGGTGTGACAATTTACAGACTTTTACATACACCTCATTATTTTATTGTCTTGCTGTTTCCAGAACCAATACAGAGCAGATTATGATGAAACTATGAAGGGTGTTGGCTGGGTGCCTCTGGGCTCCCTGGAAGCTGAGAAGAACAAAAAAGCAATGGAAATTCTTAGTGAAAAGAAGTATCGCCAGCACCCAGACAAGTTGCAGTATTCTGTTCCCATGGATTCCATGAACATGGTCTTGGCTTTAAACAATGCTAAAATCATGGATGAGGTAAGAAAGTAACCATCAAAATTCATTTAAGTTTGCAGAAATGAGAAACAAAATTTACCTGATGTAATAGTCAATCCTACTGAATGTGTAGCTTTGGAAATGGTCCATTTTGACAACTAATGATTATGCATGTCTATAATTGTATTTCATCTTAATAGACCTTTAATGTACCTGAAAGCAAAGCATGACCCTAAAATTTCTAGGTCATGTTTTGTTATTATTAAATTTTATTATTTTATTATTTTATTATTTTATTATTAAATTTTACCCAAGCCAACTGCTTGCAGACTTTACATGGAAGGGCTAAAACACTGGAGTGACACCTTTCAGAAATCTAATTTAGTTTTTTTAATTTAAAGTCAGTTTTATCCAATGCCTGTTAAATTAATATGAAGTTGCTGCACGAGGGGAATGCTTTTATAGAGATATTTATTTTTTTGTTCCTCCTGCTGAACTCTTGTAATCTGCTGGTGTTCTTCAGAAGTGTCTGGAGTTTATATGCATTATAGTCACAGAGACCACCAGAACCTTGTGTACATTTGCTTTACTTTTATTTCCACTAAGTAAAGCTCTATTACCTCCCTCAACTAATACTGCTTTTCCAGGAGCTAAACTAATCATCTTCCTTTGTCCTCACACAAATTAACTTCCTTACAACTGTTCCTGATCAGTGCTGTCATGAAGTGCTAAAAAAAAAAGACCATATTAATATTGCATCATTGCAAAGAAAATTTATATTTCAAATAGCAAATGTTGTTTTTAATTCTTTTATTCATTTTTTAGTTATGTTGACGTTCCTATTTTTTTTTTCTGTTCTTCCAGCAAAAGTACAAACAAGCATGGGAAGAAGACAAGAAGAAAGTTCACATCACAACAGATCTTCCACAGATTGCTTTAGCAAAAGTTAATGCATTTAATATAAGTGATGTGAGTATTGTTTTAAAACTAAGCTTTTTTTTTTAAACTATTATTATTATTATTATTTTAATATTATTTTTATTTTATTTTATTAGGAATAAATGAGATGGCAGCATATGAATTTCTTCCTGATTCTCACTTTGAGAGTCCATAGTAATTTTACAAAAGCCTATTAATTTTCCTTTCCTCACTTCCCCCAAATAAAAAAAAAATTGCCAAAAAAAGCCATAGTATTTACAGTCATTCATGTAGGTCATTAACAAAACAGTAGAGTTTGGCTACTATCCATGTTTAGTACTGTATCATTTTATGTCCCTATACAAAAAGTTCTGTACTGGATTCAGAATTCTCTCTTGCAGATGGAGCCTATTCTTTTGGTCAGAGATGTTAATAGAGGTAGTTTTTCAATGGCCAGTAGTTAAATAATGCTGGGTGTTTGTAATTAAAGAAATATCCATTTATCTAATTTCTTTAAAAGCTAACATCCTTAGAGATGTATTTTTTCACCAATATTTGTGCATGTGGGAAACAAATGTAATTTCTTGTTCTTTTTTTATAGATTATTGTTACTGATTACAACACTAAGACTGGAGTTAATTTTGAAGCATTTATCTTCCTGAATGCTTTAAATATCTGTTTAAGGAAGGCTAAAATTCTCTGTGTTTCAAGTTATGTTAATAGAGTTTTATTTTAGAAAGTGTAGTGTGTTTCTTTTCTTTTTTGATGTTTGTTTTCTTTCTTTCCACAGAAAAAGTACAGACAGACCTTTGAAGAATCTAGGAAGAAAGGATATGATCTCAGAGCTGATGCTATTCCTATTCAAGCTGCCAAAGCTTCTAGGGATATTGCTAGTGATGTAAGTTCTTGAAAGAAAAAAAATATTCCTTTCAGATATTTTAAAATATTATTTTCTTGACACAATTAATTTTTATATTGCATTTATATGAAGACTAATCTCCTGCTTGTATCTAGTATATTTAGTATATATTTATCTTGTATATAATCTATATATGTATGTATATAATCTATATATATATATAAACTAAATATATCTTGTATATTTAGTATATATTCTAATCAGTTTTTTAACAGTTAAAGAACAATTTCTTTATTAGAAAGGTAAAGAGACATATGAGGGACTCTTAGGAAAAAAAATCAGGCAGTTCATTCCTCAGTGTGATGGTGGTTGGGTACTTTATAAATGCATGCTGTATATTTGTAGTTCAGACAGAATGTTCAGAGATAATTTTTAGAAGTATTTGAAAAGAAAAGATTTGGACCTAAATTATTTTTACCACCGTGGTTCAGTTATCTGTATTCTTTTGGTGAAAGTCCCATAAATTGTAAGAAAATGTCATTTATTAAGAAAGTGGTGTAAATATCCTGCTAGACCTTTTTTAGAGTGCACCCTAAGAGTATGAGGACAAAGCCACCAACTCTATGTGCTTTGTCTTGTTTTCTTAATGCAAAATCCTATTTTCCTCTAAGTTTTGGAGGCTTTTTCTTTACGGGATAATTATTTAAACAACGGAAATAGATACAAGGTCTCTGTTTCTGCTCTCTTTGCAGTACAAATACAAATTAAGCTATGAAAAGGACAAGGGAAAGCTTGTAGGGTTCCGCAGCCTTCAGGATGACCCCAAACTCGTGCACTACATGCAAGTGGCTAAGCTGCAGTCTGACCGTGAGTACAAGAAAGCTTACGAGACAGGCAAGACACACTACCAGATGCCTTCTGACAGCCTGAGTGTGGTGTCAGCTAAGGAGGCACAGGATCGTGTCACCAACACCAACTACAAACGACTGATCCACCAGTACATGCTCCTGCCAGATGCCATGAGCTTCGAGCTGTACAGAAACATGAATCAGATCCAGAGTGATGTGAGTTCCTGCCACAGCTTTGGGCTTTTCTCCTCTTCCCTCCTTCTGGCTGTTTTGGAAACAAGAGAATGCTTTCCTTTGAGTATCTGTAAGTTGTAAACTTGGCTTTGCTGTCCTCTTTGGCAGAACGAGTACAGGCAGGATTACAATGAGTGGTTCAAGGGCATTGGTTGGAGTCCTGCTGGTTCCCTGGATGTGGAGAAAACCAAGAAAGCCACGGAAATTGCAAGTGATCGCAAATACCGCCAGCACCCCAGCACCTTCCCCTTCACCAAAAACACTGATGCCATGGACATGGTCCTGGCAAAGCAGAATGCCAATATCATGAACAAAGTGAGTATTCCTGGGGAAAATGAGGCAAGCATTCAGGTACAATGCATTTCAACTCTTAGTCTCTGTCACCACCTTTGTGTGGCAGTTTGAGGAAAACAACTGCCACGGGTTCTGCAGGGGGTGGAAAGGTGGGAAAAAACCCTGGGCAGACCCATCCTTTGGCATTTATATTAACATGAATATTTATATTAACATTATATTAACACAGAATGCCAATATCATGAACAAAGTGAGTATTCCTGGGGAAAATGAGGCAAGCATTCAGGTACAATGCATTTCAATAAACACTCTGTCACCACCTATGTGTGGCAGTTTGAGGAAAACAACTGCCACGGGTTCTGCAGGGGGAAAGGTGGGGAAAAAACCCTGGGCAGACCCATCCTTTGGTATTTATATTAACACAAATATTTATATTAACATTATATTAACACAGAATGCCAATATCATGAACAAAGTGAGTATTTCTGGGGAAAATGAGGCAAGCATTCAGGTACAATGCATTTCAATAAACACTCTGTCACCACCTTTGTGTGGCAGTTTGAGGAAAACAACTGCCACGGGTTCTGCAGGGGGGGGAAATGTGGGAAAAAACCCTGGGCAGACCCATCCTTCGGTATTTATATTAACACAAATATTTATATTAACATTATATTAACACAGAATGCCAATATCATGAACAAAGTGAGTATTCCTGGGGAAAATGATGCAAGCATTCAGGTACACTGCATTTCAACAAGCACTCTTAGTCTCTGTCACCACCTTTGTGTGGCAGTTTGACGAAAACAACTGTCACAGGTTCTGCAGGGGGAGAGGTGGGAAAAAACCCTGGGCAGACCCATCCTTTGGCATTTGTATTAACACAAACATTTATATTAACATTATATTAACACAGAATGCCAATATCATGAACAAAGTGAGTATTTCTGGGGAAAATGATGCAAGCATTCAGGTACAATGCATTTCAATAAACACTCTGTCACCACCTATGTGTGGCAGTTTGAAGAAAACAACTGCCACGGGTTCTGCAGGGGGAAAGGTGGGGAAAAAACCCTGGGCAGACCCATCCTTTGGTATTTATATTAACACAAATATTTATATTAACATTATATTAACACAGAATGCCAATATCATGAACAAAGTGAGTATTTCTGGGGAAAATGAGGCAAGCATTCAGGTACAATGCATTTCAATAAACACTCTGTCACCACCTTTGTGTGGCAGTTTGAGGAAAACAACTGCCATGCATTCTGCAGGGGGGGGAAATGTGGGAAAAAACCCTGGGCAGACCCATTCTTTGGCATTTATATTAACACAAAACCTCATGTTACATTTTTCAATAGCATGCTTATACTGAAGCTTGGGAGAAGGACAAAGTTCAGGTTCATGTGATGCCAGACACACCGGATATTGTACAGGCAAAGCAGAACAAGGCAAACTACAGCCAGGTAGAGTGTTTTAATGCCTTCTATTACATTTTAAATTAATATCTACTTTCTTCAAGTTCCAAAGTGCCTTCCCTTTCAAAATAAGTAATTAATTTGTACAAGGTAGAATAAACAGAATGGGGCAGTTAGAACAGAGAAGAATTTTTCAGTGAGTAATATTTTCAGAGTAGCAAAAATTCCCATCTTCAGGCTGGAAAAGTAGCAGGCTAAATTACATTATAATGTAAGGAAAAGATAAACCCTATTTTTAAAATCTGGATGTGCATAGTCTATGCTCTTTGCTTACTCTAGAAACCAATCATGTTAAAAATTCCTTACTACAAAAATTACAAGTTCATTGTATATATTTTTATATTATCATATGAGGAAGAAACAGGTGCCATTATTTTAACTTCTCTGTCAGCTTTTATATATGAGAAAGTGACAATTGTGCTGGTATAAAATACCTGGGTTTTGCTTTGCATGATTGCTTGGAGGCAAATCTTTGACTTGCAAGTACTGATTCTTGTGATCAACTGTTCACAAGCTGAACTGACTGATAAATGGCTGCATTAGAGCCTTATTAATCAAAATTTTGTTAGGCCAAACTGAAAATCTTTCAGTTATCCCAGCTGTATATATTTCACATTCCCCAGATATGTTTCATATCTCCTAGATGGGATATTAGGAAGCTGCTGCAGTAAAGAACTATTTAGTCACTAGCCTAGGACTTGGGAGACCTGTGCTCCTTGCTTATCAGTTTCCCATTTCTCAGTTGCCATCCTAGCAGTCCTTCATGACTGAAGCCTGTGAGGTGACCAGAATTTGGCAGTATGGATCATTAGCATGTCTTAATAGAAGGTGAAATGTATTTCTGAGACTTTTTAATTAATTCTGTTTTCAATTTTAGAAACAATATAAGCTTGGCTGGGAGGAAATGATAAAGAAAGGCTATGACCTCACACCTGAAGCCATGTCAGTGAAAGCAGCCAAAGCTTCAAGGGACATTGCAAGTGATGTAAGCAAACTTTCTAATTCCATGACACACACTTCATCCAGTCACCAGAACCTACAGAGCTGCACTAGATACACCTCTCTGCTGAGCTGTGGCTTGAAGTAAAATGAATAATTGCTGGCAAAACTCTTTCCTGAGCTGCTCTTGTCAGTGAAGAAAACAGTAAGGGTTGCTCTAGCATCTTGGCAGTTCCAGAGATTCTGTTCCAGACATGAAGTTCCTCTGTCATACAGAGCCAGGAGCTGTCTGCCCTTTTGGATGTTGTTTTTTCAGAGCAGCAGGAAATTTGGCCCAAGCAGCTGATCCCTGTGTCTAAACTGAGAAATCTTGAGAGCTCTGAACTAGGTGTGGTGACACGTGTCAGTGATGTCACAACTTGGGATGAACACAACTCCTGCATTTATGGAAGAGATTTCATTAGTCATTATGAAATGTTGCCTATGCTTAAGCATCTGTGTTTTTCATTGCTGATTATTCTATTAATCAAAATATTTCAGTGTGTTAAGCCTTGGGGGTTCTGAAGAGGATAATCAGGTAGCAGAGGAGACCTTTAGTAATGCCATCCAAGGGCTCCTAAACCTTTACATGAGCTGCCATAACAAGATGGTGATTTCACGGGTAATGAGAAGCACTGAACTGAGTGAACATATTGATATTTTGCTCCTATATTTTACCATTGCCTGTTTCTTGCTGTAATTTCAATAATGCAATCTACTGTTTCTTTATAAATTTATTAATTTCAATCCTGTTCCAGTACAAGTACAAAGAAGGTTACCGCAAGCAGCAGGGACACCACATCGGATTCCGCAGCTTACAGGATGATCCCAAGATGTTGTGGTCTATGCAAGTAGCTAAGATACAGAGTGACAGGGAGTACAAGAAGGATTTTGAAAAATGGAAGACAAAGTTTAATATGCCTGTGGATATGTTGGGCTTCCTTCTGGCTAAGAAATGCCAGGAACTGGTTAGTGATGCAGACTACAGACAAAAACTGCACCGCTGGACTTGTCTGCCAGACCAGAATGATGTCATCCAGGCAAAGAGGGTCTATGATCTACAGAGTGATGTAAGCTTCCAATGGATTTAATTCATTTTTTTGTAAGAAATCTACTGCTTGTTGAAAAGTATTTTTGATAACTCTCTGGAGTATAGTCAGAACAGATCAGATTGAAGCTAAAATACCAGTTAGTCTTATAATATGGTATAATAAATGACCAGCGGAATAATCTAGTATGGTTTTGATCTTAACAGAACCAGTATAAGTCAGATCTACAGTGGCTCAAAGGCATTGGATGGAGTCCTCTGGGATCTTTGGAATCTGAAAAGAACAAGAAAGCTACTGAAATACTGAGTGAAAAGAAGTACAGGCAGCACCCAGACACCATCAAGTTCACAAGTGTCCCAGATGCCATGGACGTCGTTTTAGCAAAATCTAATGCCAAAAATAGGAGTGATGTAAGTTTCCTCTGGAGACACAATGTGATTCAATAAATTAAATCCATGTTTATATATGTCTGTTGAAAAGATCTCCATATCAGAATATGTGCTTTAAAAATGCAAATATTAGGTGTTTACAATCAGTGCCTTACTGCTCAGTTGTCAAGAAGTACTGTGACTTGTTCAGAAAATTAAGGTCTATGTTGCTGTGTAACTTATTCAGTAAGAACTGCAAATAAGACACTTACTATGTGGTATGTAAATGTGTTGTCATAATGTTCTTTCCTTGATATTTCATGGAAGTAAAGAACAAAAAAAGGCAGTATTTCAGTAAGTAGTCATTATATTATCTGATTTTAATACCTTGCATTGTTTACATTGTTCATGCTTGCACAAGTACAGCTTTGCTACTGTGAAGAAAAAGCAAACTGAATTTACTGCTGTGCACATGAGCCTTTTATCAGACAAGATATTTTTGCTTGTGTCTCTTTTCAGATTCTGTATAAAGAAGCTTGGAACAAGGACAAGACTCAAATTCACATCATGCCTGATACACCTGAAATTTTGTTGGCTAAATCAAATTTAATTAACACAAGTGATGTAAGTGTGTTTCTAAAACCTTTGGGGGTTGGGTTGGGGTTTTTTTTGGTGTTTTTTTGTTTGTTTGTTTTTGTTTTGGTTTGGTTTTTTCATTGTTTTGGGGTTTTTTGGTTTGGTTTGGTTTTTGGGTTTTTTTTAAACTGTGAGCTGCTCATTGTGGCTTTAGTTTAAAATGCAGTAGAGTAATTCTGCAATTCTAACAGCTGTAAGCACATTTGTGATCTTTTTCTATGAAAGTGTTCATGCATTGGGAACCCTGAGTGAAAGTGCTAAAATATAAAATGGGAACACTGTAAATATATGCTTAATTTTTAGTAAGCCTGACATTCCTGTTAAATACCTGATTATATTCAACTGCTTCTTCAGAATTACAAAGGTTTCTGTAATTTACATCACATTCCTGCTTATAATGGAACAAATATAGACTACATGCAGAGGTAAAGGAATGTTAGCACACTGTGGTGTGAACTCAGGAAGACAAAAATAATTGCAATAGCAAATGGGTATAGAAAATCAGAGGTTTGTATTATTTATCTCCATAGAAGGCTATGAATCATTCAGGTTAGTATATTAAGTAAAAGATAGCTTAGATCTTGAATGAGTCAATCACAAAACATATAGATAGAAATTTTAATCTATTTTACATAATCAGTTCCTCAATACATGTTATTAAAAGCAAGCTGTGGAATTTAATTTGATGAATGAAGCTGTCTTGAAATCTCATACTTTATATTCAATAATCAGGGAATTGTAGTATTGAAAAAACTCCCTAAAGAGCTTTATTTACAACAGTTACATTGCATCTTTCTCCAACAGAAAAAATATAAGTTGGGATATGAAGAGCTGAAGAGGAAAGGCTATGATCTGCCTGTTGATGCTATACCCATCACATCAGCAAAGGCATCCAGAGACATAGCAAGTGATGTAAGTCTTATGGACTGAGAATAACACCAGGGAATAGAGCTGGCATGTGCTTATATATCTGTAAGGATAGTTTCTATATACAAGGCAAAGAGATAAAATTTTAACATTCTTACACTGCTACCCTCCCAGAGGCTATATAATTATTAATGGTATACAATTAACAAAATCAAATACAATATTTTACAGTCAGCCAATATATAACTGTAAAAAATCAGATAATGTCATCTGGACATGCATAGAGAAACACTAAAACTTCAGGGAAAAGTGCCAGCAACTTGAAATATATTACATTAAAAATTTTTAACCTCTCTATTAGCAACACAAAAAATTAAATTTCAGCTTGAGAACAGGTGACAACTGTTATTTCTATTTTCACTCAGTACAAATACAAGACTGCATATCGCAAGCAGCAGGGCCACCACATCGGGGCCCGGAACATAGAGGATGATCCCAAGATGGTGTGGTCCATGCACGTGGCCAAGATCCAGAGTGACAGAGAGTACAAGAAAGCCTTTGAGAAGTCCAAGACGAACTTCAGTACCCCAGTGGACATGCTGGGAATTGTGTTGGCCAAGAAGTGCCAGGAGCTGGTCAGTGATGTTGATTACAAGCACCCCCTGCATCGGTGGACTTGTCTGCCAGACCAGAGTGATATTGTACAAGCCCGGAGAGTGTATGACCTCCAGAGTGATGTAAGTTGTTGTTTTCTTCTGTGTTAAACCCACAAGTGTCTCTTGTATTCTCTTCCATTGTTGGAGAAGGTCCAGGTGAGGGTGATAAGCCAAGGCTGATTCTGTGAATCTCAGACAGTGTCATGGCTTTCCTATCCTGATGAGCACCGGTGGAGTAACAAATAATGGTTATAGAAGACTGATACATGTCCTTAAACATTGTGTGGGGAGGGTTGCTGCAGGTGTCTGAAGTTCTGTATGAAAGGGTAAGGGAAACACAGTCAAATATTTTCTTCTGATGGACCAACAGTGGGCAAAGAGAAGCCCTGTGTGCAGTGCAAAGGTTTGATTGGAGATGAGCTGCACGGAAGGGCCTTTTCTGGTGGTGGGTGAAAATGTGTTTTGGTAGGAAGAGCTTCCTGTGCTTCCATGTAGCAAGGAAGTTGCTGAGGTGTTTGTGTCCCTCCTGCCCTTTCAGAATGTGTACAAGTCTGACCTGATGTGGCTGAGGGGCATTGGCTGGTCCCCCATTGGCTCGCTGGACGAGGAGAAGAATAAGAGGGCGGGCCTCATCCTGAGTGACAAGAAGTACCGGCAGCACCCAGACACCATCAAATTCACCAGCCTGCCTGACTCCATGCCCATGGTGCTGGCAAAGCACAACTCACAGATTATGAACCAAGTGAGATTTCCTTGTGTGTGCACCCGGAGGGCAACGAGCACCTTCCTTCCCTGGGGAGTGGGGCTGTCTCCATCTGGGGGCCTGGGGTCTGCGAAGGGGAGGTTGCATCGTCTTGCATCGGGGGGTTTGTGTTCCTTGGTTGAGATGAAACTCTGGGGTGTGTTTGGAGCAGTGATTGGGTGCAGGGTGGAAAAGAAAAGTGGGGGAAGTGTTTGATTGTTTTCTGTCCAAGAAAAGGCATTCCTGAGTCACCACAAAGTCGAGGCCCCTTGCTGCAGTTGCTGAGCTTGTTGCCCTGTGTTCCTTTGATCTCTCTTGACACCACGCTCCTTTTTCCAGCGCTCGTACACAGCAGCCTGGGAGACGGATAAAACCAGCATTCACATCATGCCAGACACACCTGAGATTTTGCTAGCCCAGCAGAACAAAGTGAACTACAGTGAGGTAGGTGTTTGAGCTGGGCCTGGGTGTCCATTCCTGGGCACTGCTGTGGCTTGGGATGAAGTGTTGTTTGTGATGGGAATGCTTGTTGTTCTTTCAGAAAATGTACAGGCTGGCGATGGAGGAGGAGAAGAAGAAGGGCTATGACCTGAGGGTAGATGCCATCCCCATCAAGTCTGCCAAAGCTTCCAGAGACATTGCAAGTGATGTAAGTTCACAGGAACCCTTGGAGGCACACCCTGTCTGATGAGGGAGGATGGGAGTGTAAGACACAGTGGGGATCTGCTGCACATAGAGGCCTGTTCACATGGTGTTCTTGCCAGGTTCCATTAGCAAAGCTGTGACTGGCAGGAGCTGCTAGAGAATAGTGTCAGAAGGGAGAAGAGCTGCTCAGAAACTTACTGAGCTTCTTTTGTCCTGCAGTACAAGTACAAAGAAGGCTACCGCAAGCAGCAGGGCCACCACATCGGGGCCCGGAACATAGAGGATGATCCCAAGTTGGTGTGGTCCATGCACGTGGCCAAGATCCAGAGTGACAGAGAGTACAAGAAAGCCTTTGAGAAGTCCAAGACGAACTTCAGCACCCCAGTGGACATGCTGGGAATTGTGTTGGCCAAGAAGTGCCAGGAGCTGGTCAGTGATGTTGATTACAAGCACCCCCTGCATCGGTGGACTTGTCTGCCAGACCAGAGTGATATTGTACAAGCCCGGAGAGTGTATGACCTCCAGAGTGATGTAAGTTATTGTTTTCTTCTGTGTTAAACCCACAAGTGTCTCTTGTCTTCTGTACCTTTGTTGGAGAAGGTCCAGGTGAGGGTGATAAGCCAAGGCTGAATCTGAATCTGTATTGTGTGGCTTTACTGTCTTGCTGAATTTTAGAATGGTTCATGTGTGAAAGAACCTTGAAGAACATCTAGTCCAAATCTCCTGCCATGATCTGGGCCATACTCCCATCAGCCCAGGTTGCTCCAAGCCCCATCCAATCTGGCCTTGAACACTGCCAGGCATCGGGCAGCAACATCTTTGGTTATCCAGGGCTAGGGTCTCACCAATCTCACAGGATAGCATTTTTTCCAAATCAAATGTAAATCTAAATCTACTTTCTTTGAGTTTAAAACTGTGTTTCCACTGAAAATAAATTTCTGGGCTTGACTTTGCTTATCAAGGTCTTCAAAGGTGTGTTTTATAGCTCATGACAGATCTTGTCATTCCAACTCCCTTTTTTCTGCAATTTAGTGAGTAGAGTGCAGGAATAACTTTTGTGGGGGGTCATACATTATAGTTCCAGGAGAGTCCTATGTTTCATTTAGGGGAAGAGTTGTTGCAGGTGTCTGGAGTTCTTTATGGCAAGACAAGGACAACAGAGTTAAATATTTTCACTGGAGGACCAGCAGTAGGCAAAGAAAAGTCAAATGTGCAGAAGCAAATGGAATGAAGAGTATTAGGATATAAGGTATCAGGCTCCTCCCATGCCTCTGCCAGCTGCACATTGCCAAGTGGGTCTACTCTTTGTCAGGGAATCGAAGAAGATAGAGAGAACACTTTGTAGGTTGCATATCACTTTCTGCTGTTTTTAACTGGTGCCTCCATGTTGGGAGGAGCTGAGCTGCACTGCGGGGCCTTTTCTGGTGTTGGGTCGGTTAGCGCAGGGGAACGACTTTTGGTAGGGATAGCTGCTCTTGTTAGGAGAAGTGTTTCCATGTAGCAAGGAAGTTGCTGAGGTGTTTGTGTCCTTCCTGCCCTTTCAGAATGTGTACAAGTCTGACCTGATGTGGCTGAGGGGCATTGGCTGGTCCCCCATTGGCTCGCTGGACGAGGAGAAGAATAAGAGGGCGGGCCTCATCCTGAGTGACAAGAAGTACCGGCAGCACCCAGACACCATCAAATTCACCAGCCTGCCTGACTCCATGCCCATGGTGCTGGCAAAGCACAACTCACAGATTATGAACCAAGTGAGATGTCCTTGTGTGTGCACCCGGAGGGCAACGAGCACCTTCCTTCCCTGGGGAGTGGGGCTGTCTCCATCTGGGGGCCTGGGGTCTGCCAAGGGGAGGTTGCATCGTCTTGCGTCGGGGGGTTTGTGTTCCTTGGTTGAGATGAAACTCTGGGGTGTGTTTGGAGCAGTGATTGGGTGCAGGGTGGAAAAGAAAAGCGGGGGAAGTGTTTGATTGTTTTCTGTCCAAGAAAAGGCATTCCTGAGTCACCACGAAGTCGAGGCCCCTTGCTGCAGTTGCTGAGCTTGTTGCCCTGTGTTCCTTTGATCTCTCTTGACACCACGCTCCTTTTTCCAGCGCTCGTACACAGCAGCCTGGGAGAAGGATAAAACCAGCATTCACATCATGCCAGACACACCTGGGATTTTGCTAGCCCAGCAGAACAAAGTGAACTACAGTGAGGTAGGTGTTTGAGCTGGGCCTGGGTGTCCATGCCTGGGCACTGCTGTGGCTTGGGATGAAGTGTTGTTTGTGATGGGAATGCTTGTTGTTCTTTCAGAAAATGTACAGGCTGGCAATGGAGGAGGAGAAGAAGAAGGGCTATGACCTGAGGGTAGATGCCATCCCCATCAAGTCAGCCAAAGCTTCCAGAGACATTGCAAGTGATGTAAGTTCACAGGAGCCCTTGGAGGCACACCCTGTCCGATGGGGGAGGATGGGAGTGTAAGACACAGTGGGGATCTGCTGCACATAGAGGCCTGTTCACATGGTGATCCTGCCAGGTTCCATTAGCAAATCTGTGGCTGGCAGGAGCTGGTAGAGAATAGTGTCAGAAGGGAGAAGAGCTGCTCAGAAACTTACTGAGCTTCTTTTGTCCTGCAGTACAAGTACAAAGAAGGCTACCGCAAGCAGCAGGGCCACCACATCGGGGCCCGGAACATAGAGGATGATCCCAAGTTGGTGTGGTCCATGCATGTGGCCAAGATCCAGAGTGACAGAGAGTACAAGAAAGCCTTTGAGAAGTCCAAGACGAACTTCAGTACCCCAGTGGACATGCTGGGAATTGTGTTGGCCAAGAAATGCCAGGAGCTGGTCAGTGATGTTGATTACAAGCACCCCCTGCATCGGTGGACTTGTCTGCCAGACCAGAGTGATATTGTACAAGCCCGGAGAGTGTATGACCTCCAGAGTGATGTAAGTTGTTGTTTTCTTCTGTGTTAAACCCACAAGTGTCTCTTGTCTTCTGTTCCTTTGTTGGAGAAGGTCCAGGTGGAGAAAAAAGCCTTGGCTGATATTGTGAGCCTGCAACTAGACTGGGCCCTACTCTCTTACTGAAAATTTTTGTCAAGAATGAGCAGAAAGAAATTTATGTGGTGTCATACTTTATGGTCACAGAAACGTTCTATGTTGCATGATGTGGGAGGATTGCTGGATGTGTCTGGAGTTCTGTATTTAAGGGAAGGAAAAGAAAGTCAAATGTATCCTTTTTATAGACGCTGTGGGCAAAAGAAGCCCTGAGTGCAGTGGTGAGGGAGCTGAGCACTCGAATGCCTTTTCTGGTGGTGGGTGGGACTGTCACAGGGGAACGTGCATTGAAGCCAGAGCTTCTCTTGTTAGGAGAAGTGGTTACGTAGAGTGAGGAGGTTGTTGAGCTGTTTGTGTCCTTCCTGCCCTTTCAGAATGTGTACAAGTCTGACCTGATGTGGCTGAGGGGCATTGGCTGGTCCCCCATTGGCTCACTGGACGAGGAGAAGAATAAGAGGGCGGGCCTCATCCTGAGTGACAAGAAGTACCGGCAGCACCCAGACACCATCAAATTCACCAGCCTGCCTGACTCCATGCCCATGGTGCTGGCAAAGCACAACTCACAGATTATGAACCAAGTGAGATGTCCTTGTGTGTGCACCCGGAGGGCAACGAGCACCTTCCTTCCCTGGGGAGTGGGGCTGTCTCCATCTGGGGACCTGGGGTCTGCCAGGGGGAGGTTGAATCGTCTTGCGTCGGGGGGTTTGTGTTCCTTGGTTGAGATGAAACTCTGGGGTGTGTTTGGAGCAGTGATTGGGTGCAGGGTGGAAAAGAAAAGTGGGGGAAGTGTTTGATTGTTTTCTGTCCAAGAAAAGGCATTCCTGAGTCACCACGAAGTCGAGGCCCCTTGCTGCAGTTGCTGAGCTTGTTGCCCTGTGTTCCTTTGATCTCTCTTGACACCACGCTCCTTTTTCCAGCGCTCATACACAGCAGCCTGGGAGAAGGATAAAACCAGCATTCACATCATGCCAGACACACCTGAGATTTTGCTAGCCCAGCAGAACAAAGTGAACTACAGTGAGGTAGGTGTTTGAGCTGGGCCTGGGTGTCCATGCCTGGGCACTGCTGTGGCTTGGGATGAAGTGTTGTTTGTGATGGGAATGCTTGTTGTTCTTTCAGAAAATGTACAGGCTGGCGATGGAGGAGGAGAAGAAGAAGGGCTATGACCTGAGGGTAGATGCCATCCCCATCAAGTCAGCCAAAGCTTCCAGAGACATTGCAAGTGATGTAAGTTCACAGGAGCCCTTGGAGGCACACCCTGTCAAATGGGGCAGTTTTCAGGTGGCTGCAGCTGAAACCCAGGACTTTCAGCTGTAGAGGAATGGAGGGTGCTCTGACTCATTCCTCTAAGCAGCTCTGACACAGCATGGCCACTAAGCTTTGTCATGGATGTGATGGTTCTGGAGCCTTTGCCTGTAGCTGGCCTTGCAAGTCATTAGTATGCAGGATTGTGAAGGAATTTACAGATGGTCTGGATGCAGTAGGTGTGGGACTTGGGCAAAAGCTCTTGATCTTTAAAAAAAGTAGCGTCATCAAAAATGTGAGGTTGGTATCAGACAGATAATGTTACATCCTTCTGTTGCTCTACACTGTAGATTGTACGCTGACAATTTTCTCTGTCTAAATTCTGTCTGGTTTCAAGTATTAAGTTGGTGATTGTGCTACAGAGGCTGCCCGTGTTGTAGAGGAAAACTCAATTATCACTCCCTCAACTGTTTTTTGCTTCTAGTACAAGTACAAAGAAGGTTACCGCAAGCAGCAGGGCCACCACATCGGGGCCCGGAACATAGAGGATGATCCCAAGATGGTGTGGTCCATGCACGTGGCCAAGATCCAGAGTGACAGAGAGTACAAGAAAGCCTTTGAGAAGTCCAAGACAAGCTTCAGTAGCCCAGTGGACATGCTGGCAATCGTGTTGGCCAAGAAGTGCCAAGGGTTGGTCAGCGATATCGATTACCGCCACTATATACATCAGTGGATCTGTCTGCCAGACCAGAACGATGTGATCCATGCTAGGCAAGCCTATGATCTGCAGAGTGATGTAAGCTCCTTCTGCTTTCATTTTTGATAAGCAAAGTGTTTGATATTATACAGAGGTGGACCAGGAAACACAAACAAATCTGGTGCAACACAATTTTCAAGAGTTGCTCTTAACTTCTTTGATAAATTGAAACTCATGTCTGCTACACAATGTAGTAACCAACTGGTATTTAAATGGAATTCTGTAATTCTACAATTTGAACTGTATCTCATTTACCATTCCGTGGTACTTCCATACTTGTTTCATTCTTCATGTAGATGAAATGAAGTTTTATTTTCTAAGATTTTTTTCTAAATTATTCTATTTTGTTTGAATTAAACGTCAGTAGTAATTTTACTTAACTATGAATTGATGCACCATGTAAATTGCATTTGTATTACTACAGTTAGAATAACCTGTGTATTTTTTGCCCTAGAACTGCTACAAGTCTGACCTGGAATGGTTACGAGGCATTGGTTGGGTCCCAATTGGTTCCTTGGAGGTTGAAAAGGCCAAGAAGGCAGGAGAGATTTTGAGTGACAAAATATACCGTCAGCGTCCTGACACCATCAAGTTCACCAGTGTGACTGATTCTCTAGAGATGGTCCTAGCCAAGCAGAATGCAAGCACAATGAATAAGGTGAGTCTTGATCTGATTGGGCAACATGTCAGCAATCTCCTCCTAAACACTGGAGACCATAGATACAGATGTGAGGTTGCTGTGTGAAATTTCAGAAACACAGGGCTCTACAGGTGAAACGTACCTTCAAAAGGTAATTTGTTTTCAGTAAGTGTTATTTTAAGAACATCTTCCACATTGCCAAATTAAACTGGAATTATCAGTGGTGAATCTTTCCACGTTCTCTACTGCATAGCTAGCAATTTGTTGCCTAAGTTTCATCTAATTTTTAATGCAGCCAGTTGTCTAGTAAATCCAATAGTTTATCAAGTTTTTCTAGTAATCTAGTAAATAATAACCTACTTGTTTTAAGACAGCCTTTGAAATACCTTAATTTTAATCAGTTCAGCATAGTACTTAAAAGGTAAGTTTTCCTGAACCTGTTGCCCTGATCTCCATCCTCTTTATGTCAACGAAACCTTCTCCTCTTCCAAACAGGCCTTGTTCTCAGAGATGAGAGCTCTGTGTGTCTGATATCTGTGGCTCTATTACAAACATATTTTTTTTTAATAGAATATTTTCTAAGTAACTCAATCTTAGTGACTTAGAGGACTGGATCTAAAATATAATTGCTGTGTATGGAATCAGGATTTCTTAGGTTTAACTTGGAGTACAGATCTGTAATTCTTGTTATTTCTTAGGAGATCTCACTTTTGTCACCTTATGTTTTCCCCCCTATAACATCCACTCCTTTTTCTGCAGCGTTTATATACTGAGGCCTGGGATAAAGACAAGACACAAATCCACATCATGCCTGACACACCTGAAATCACACTGGCAAAACAGAACAAGCAGAACTACAGCACGGTGAGTATGTGAGGTCTCTAAATGTAACTCCTCTGTTTCATGGCTGGAGCACCAATATTCTGTTAAACCTTGTATACATGATATAATCTGTGTCTTTAAGGAATCCCTAGCACTTGTCCTCAAAATTGTGACTTTGAAAACATCATTTGTGCATTTTTACAGCAGTACAAATGTATATCTATGAGCACTCTGGAGAATGAATTCCATGAGAAGGGAATTTTTTTGAGTAATTTCTGCCAACATGCATAATGTTGGCAATGTACAAAATTAATTCCAGCACTGAAAGTGCCAAAAAGTGGGTTTCTAGTACAGCTCTAAAGAGCAGTGCTACCAGTGTTCAGTGTTAGTGCAGGCAATTAAATTCAATTCAATAAGATGTGGCTTTAAAAATGACTTTTTATTCCACCTGTGTAGAAGCATAGTCTTTAAAAGTCTAGCCAGTGTTATGCTAAAGTAGTAATAGAAGAATATTGTTAGATAAAGTATTTAGCAAACCCCTTCCTTTGTGAATTTGTACCATCTGCTCATCTGAGGCTGTGAGTTAAGAAAGTTCCATGAAGCTGAGATAGAAAAAATGTTTTCACAGTCTAAAAACTCTACTTACCAAGAGCTTGATTTGCAGGGAATATAATACGATACATGAACCTTACTTACATGGGTAAGTAAGTTTAATTCTTGTTTAATTCTTCACCTTTTCAGAACTTCTACAAACAAGCCATGGAAGAAGATAAAAAGAAAGGCTATGACTTGAGAGTTGATGCAATCCCCATTCAGGCTGCCAAAGCATCGAGGCAAATTGCCAGTGATGTAAGAAACTAGTTTTTCATTGATGTGTGTGGTGACCTCTGTTCTCTGCAACCTGAACATTATCAACTGCATTATATAAAAGGCATTTCAACTAAACTGTAATCTCAAATAATAGATATTTGGAAGGAAATTATTGTATATGTTTCAATACTCAAATTGTAAAAAGTGAGGTTCAGAGGTTACATGGACAATAGAATCCTGGTTCTATGTTAGTTCTATAGCTCATAAAGATGTATCTTTAGGTAAATCTTAAGTATGTATATTATTATAGTTGAAATGGATAAGATGATTCATCATCAATATTGATGAAGAGTGCTTTGGTGAAAAAGCTTTCTTAAAAATCACTATTTAGCATTCAAACTCAAATAGTAAACGTTTATTGTGATAATCCACGGGGTTAGCACCGAAGTTGTTTTGACAATTTGGGTTTTTTTCATTGTAGTTTATGGAGAAATTTGTGTATTTTACTCTTGGAAATATTTGAATAACTGATGTTTAGAGGTGACAGAGAAGATCACTGTCTTGGTTTATATTGCAGTACAAGTACAAAGAAGGCTACCGCAAGCAGCTGGGCCACCACATCGGGGCCCGGAACATAGAGGATGACCCCAAGATGGTGTGGTCCATGCACGTGGCCAAGATCCAGAGTGACAGAGAGTACAAGAAAGCCTTTGAGAAGTCCAAGACAAGCTTCAGTAGCCCAGTGGACATGCTGGCAATCGTGTTGGCCAAGAAGTGCCAAGGGTTGGTCAGCGATATCGATTACCGCCACTATATACATCAGTGGATCTGTCTGCCAGACCAGAACGATGTGATCCATGCTAGGCAAGCCTATGATCTGCAGAGTGATGTAAGCTCTTTCTGCTTTCATTTTTGATAAGCAATGTGCTTGATATTATACAGAGGTGGACCAGGAAATCACATAAATATGTGGTGGAACACAATTTTCAAGAGCTGCTCTTAGCTTCTGTGATAAATTGAAACTCATGTCTGCTACACGATGTAGTAACCAACTGGTATTTAAATGGAATTCTGTAATTCTATAATTTGAACTGTATCTCATTTACCATTTCATGGTACTTCCATACTTATTTCATTCTTCATGTAGATGAAATGAAATTTTATTTTCTAAGATTTTTTTCTAAATTATTCTATTTTGTTTGAATTAAACGTCAGTAGTGATTTTACTTAACTATGAATTGATACTGTATTTGTATTTGTATTACTATAGTATGCTGTATTTGTATTACTATAGTTAGAATAACCTGTGTATTTTTTTTGTCCTAGCACTGCTACAAGTCTGACCTGGAATGGTTACGAGGCATTGGTTGGGTCCCAATTGGTTCCCTGGAGGTTGAAAAGGCCAAGAAGGCAGGAGAGATTTTGAGTGACAAAATATACCGTCAGCGTCCTGACACCATCAAGTTCACCAGTGTGACTGATTCTCTAGAGATGGTCCTAGCCAAGCAGAATGCAGACACAATGAATAAGGTGAGTCTTGATCTGATTGGGCAACATGTCAGCAATCTCCTCAATGTTCAAGACAGTATGAGAAATATACTGATCACAAGTTATGCTTAAGTTCAGAGATGGAATTTTTTTAGAAAGAGTGCTGTGTTCAGTTCAGTCATAACCTTTGGCCCATTTAATGCAACACTCCACTTTGTCCTGATATTCTGTATTTTTTGTGGCATGTCTGTGTCATAAGCAGTAATGCTGTTTTGCTTGTTGTATTAGTCTTAAAGAAAGGGGGAGTTTTATACATGTTGGTAAATTTCTTCAGACAAATTCTCCTTTTAATAGTGGTAGCTTTCTCTGATTAAATGTAGAACTTTTTATCCATGACAAATTTCCTATAATCTTGTCTTGAATGCTCAATGTTTTTCTTGGTTAATGAGGTGCTGACTTGTTTTGGAATGCAATGTTAACCTCTTACTGTGTTCTTTCTTAGCGTTTATACACTGAAGCATGGAATAAAGATAAGACCATGATTCATGTCATGCCTGACACACCAGAAATCCTGCTAGCTAAACAAAACAAAATAAACTACAGTCAGGTGAGTAAACCTGAAAAGGTGTGAGAGTTAAAGGGTTTCTGAAAGTGCAATGACTTCAGTTTGCAAGTGTCTACAGTACAATTACAAGATCTTAGAAATCTGTTTTTTTATTTTTTTTTTTTCTGGAGATCGTAGAGCTATGTTCAGTTATTTAAGTTGTCTGAACATGAACTGTATCATTTAGAGGCTTAATTTCTGTTAATTTTTGTTACTACAGAGATGTGCTTAACTGAAGTGTAACTTCATTTTTATTTTTCTCACAGAAAATGTACAAACTAGCTTTGGAGGATTCAAAGAAGAAGGGTTATGATTTACGTTATGATGCCATTCCTATTCAGTCTGCCAAAGCATCCAGAGAGATTGCCAGTGATGTAAGCACACTTTTTTTCTTTTTTTAATCATGTCTGTAGGAATTTAGAAATGCTGAAGAATCAGAATGTTTGTTCCATTGTTTGTTAATGTAGTACCTTTAAGTTCATAGAATAGATAATACTGAAATCCAGTGATTCTACTGCTTGTCTTTAGTACATGAGAGGAATGGACAACCATTATCTCTCTGCATGAGGTAAATTATCACAGAAATCAAATAACAGAAGCTTATTTCTATGTCCTCTGTAATAGTTCCACTGATACCCATGGATATTCAGGAAAACTGATCTGCAAGGGAGATGAGTCTATGTCGGAAGTTTTTAGTCAAATTAATTCCTGATTAAAAATAGGAAATATTTTTAAATCTCTCCAAAATAGATGTTATTAGGGAATAAATTCTAAATGTTCTAAAGTCTTGTCTTTTCCTGAGAAAAAATCATCCTTCTGAAGTACTACATTGAAATTCAAGATGTCTGAATACAAAATCAGGAAAAACAAATGCAATGACTGTGAGAGGTTTTGCTTCTGGATGAGGAAACATCACTAAGAGAGAGAGGATAACAGATTTTTTTTTCTCTTTTGTTTTTATATCAAGATTGGTATTTAAACTGCTAGTGTTAAGACCAACTCAGACTATTTTCACCAAAAAGGTTACCAATAAGTTAACCCTTAAATTTTAATGTCAATGCTAAAAAGATGTGGAATATCAGACTACCTACTTGGTAGTAATAATATGAAGTTAAATATCTAGTTAATTAAAAGCATGATATAGTTATAAATAAAAAAGTAGTAAAAGATAATTAAAGAACGATAATAAAATATAATTATGTTCGTAATAAAAACCTTAGTTGTGTGAAAAATAACAAAGCACAAGAAAGATGTAAATAATATTTTTCTCTAAAAATACATCAATTATCATGTTACACTGTAGGAGTTATTTATTATTTAATAAATATACCAAGTGAATATGACTGTATATCATTTCAGTACAAGTACAAAGAAGGCTACCGCAAGCAGCTGGGCCACCACATCGGGGCCCGGAACATAGAGGATGATCCCAAGATGGTGTGGTCCATGCATGTGGCCAAGATCCAGAGTGACAGAGAGTACAAGAAAGCCTTTGAGAAGTCCAAGACAAGCTTCAGTAGCCCAGTGGACATGCTGGCAATCGTGTTGGCCAAGAAGTGCCAAGGGTTGGTCAGCGATATCGATTACCGCCACTATATACATCAGTGGATCTGTCTGCCAGACCAGAACGATGTGATCCATGCTAGGCAAGCCTATGATCTGCAGAGTGATGTAAGCTCCTTCTGCTTTCATTTTTAGCTGAGGAATGTGCTTGATATAATATATATGTGGAGCAGGAAATCACATAAATATGTGGTGGAACACAATTTTCAAGAGTTGCTCTTAACTTCTTTGGTAAATTGAAACTCATGTCTGCTACACGATGTAGTAACCAACTAGTATTTAAATGGAATTCTGTAATTCTATAATTTGAACTGTATCTCATTTACCATTCCGTGGTACTTCCATACTTATTTCGCTCTTCTAGATGAAATGAAGTTTTATTTTCTAAGATTTTTTTCTAAATTATTCTATTTTGTTTGAATTAAACATCAGTAGTGAGTTTACTTAACTGAGAGAAGGCACACCATGTAAATTGTATTGATATTATGATCATAATGATGATGGGTGTATTTTTTGTCCTAGAACTGCTACAAGTCTGACCTGGAATGGTTACGAGGCATTGGTTGGGTCCCAATTGGTTCCCTGGAGGTTGAAAAGGCCAAGAAGGCAGGAGAGATTTTGAGTGATAAAATATACCGTCAGCGTCCTGACACCATCAAGTTCACCAGTGTGACTGATTCTCTAGAGATGGTCCTAGCCAAGCAGAATGCAGACACAATGAATAAGGTGAGTCTTGTTCTGATTGGGCAACATGTCAGCAATCTCCTCCTAAACACTGGAGACCATAGATACAGATGTGTGGTTGCTGTGTGAAATTTCAGAAACACAGGGCTCTACAGGTGAAAGCTGCCTTCAAAAGGTAATTTGTTTTCAGTAAGTGCTATTTTAAGAACATCTTCCACATTGCCAAATTAAACTGGAATTATCAGTGGTGAATCTTTCCACGTTCTCTACTGCATAGCTAGCAATTTGTTGCCTAAATTTCATCTAATTTTTAATGCAGCCAGTTGTCTAGTAAATTCAATAGTTTATCAAGTTTTTCTAGTAATCTAGTAAATAATAACCTACTTGTTTTAAGACAGCCTTTGAAATACCTTAATTTTAATCAGTTCAGCATAGTACTTAAAAGGTAATCTGTGAATCTGAATCTGTGGCCCTGATCTCCATCCTCTTTATGTCAACGAAAAATTTTCCTCTTCCAAACAGGCCTTGTTCTCAGAGTTGAGAGCTCTGTGTGTCTGATATCTGTGGCTCTATTACAAACATTTTTTTTTTTAATAGAATATTTTCTAGGTTAATCAATCTTGACCTGGACCTCAAGTGACTTAGAGGACTGGATCTAAAATATAATTGCTGTGTATGGAATCAGGATTTCTTAGGTTTAACTTGGAGTACAGATCTGTAATTCTTGTTATTTCTTAGGAGGTCTCACTTTTGTCACCTTATGTTTTCCCCCCTATAACATCCACTCCTTTTTCTGCAGCGTTTATATACTGAGGCCTGGGATAAAGACAAGACACAAATCCACATCATGCCTGACACACCTGAAATCACACTGGCAAAACAGAACAAGCAGAACTACAGCACGGTGAGTATGTGAGGTCTCTAAATGTAACTCCTCTGTTTCATGGCTGGAGCACCAATATTCTGTTAAATATTATGATATGATCTGTGTCTTTAAGGAATTCCTAGCACTTGTCCTCAAAATTGTGACTTTGAAAACATCATTTGTGCATTTTTACAGTAGTACAAATGTATATCTGTGAGCACTATTGAGAATATATATGGAGAGGAAATGGATGGAAGCTGTGCCAGGGGAGGGTCAGCCTGATGGTAGGAAATATTTTTTCCCTCAGAGGGTTGTCAGGCATTGGAATGGCCCAGGACAGTGGTGGAGTCCCCATCCCTGGAGGCATTTAAAAGGCATTTGGAGCTGGGCCTTAAGGACAGGGTTTAGTATTGACTGTGGTGTTGGCCAAAGGTTGGACTGGATGAGCTTGGAGTCTCTTCCAACCCAAACATTCTGGGATTCTGTAATCAATTCCATGAGAAGGGAATTTTTTTGAGTAATTTCTGCAAAAATACAAACTGTTTGGAATGTTCAAAATTAATTCCAGCACTGGAAATGCCAAAAAGGTAATTTCCAGTACAACTCTAAAGAGCAGTGCTACCAGTGTTCAGTGTTAGTGCAGGCAATTGAATTCAATTCAATAAGATGTGGCTTTAAAACTGACTTTTTATTCCACCTGTGTAGAAGAATAGTTTGTCTTTAAAATTCTAGCCAGTGTTATGCTAAAGCAGTAAAAGAAAAATATTGTTAGATAAAGTATTTAGCAAACCCCTTCCTTTGTGAATTTGTTTGCTCATCTGAGGCTGTGAGTTAAGAAAGTTCAATAAAGCTGAGATAGAAAAAATGTTTTCACAGTCTAAAAACTCTACTTACAAAGAGCTTGTTTTGCATGACACATGAACCTTACTTACATGGGTCCTCTTGTGTAATTCTTCACCTTTCCAGAAACTCTACAAACAAGCCATGGAAGAAGATAAAAAGAAAGGCTATGACTTGAGAGTTGATGCAATCCCCATTCAGGCTGCCAAAGCATCGAGGCAAATTGCCAGTGATGTAAGAAACTAGTTTTTCATTGATTTGTGTGGTGACCTCTGTTCTCTGCAACCTGAACATTATCAACTGCATTCTTTAAAAGAATAAAACATATTTTATTATATATGTTTGAATACTGTAATTGTACATAGTGAGGTTGAGAGGTTACATGGACAATAGAATACTGTTTTTATGTTACTTTTATAGCTCATAAAGATGTATCTTTAGGTAAATCTTAGGTATGTATGTTATTATAATTGAAATGGATAAGATGATTCATCATCAATATTGATGAAGAGTGCTTTGTTGAAAAAGCTTTCTTAAAAATCACTATTTAGCATTCAAACTCAAATAGTAAACGTTTATTGTGATAATCCACAGGGTTAGCACCGAAGCTGTTTCGACAATTTGGGTTTTTTTCATTGTAGTTTATAGAGAAATTTGGGTATTTTACTCTTGGAAATATTTGAATAACTGATGTTTAGAGGTGACAGAGAAGATCACTGTCTTGCTTTATATTTCAGTACAAGTACAAAGAAGGCTACCGCAAGCAGCTGGGCCACCACATTGGGGCCCGGAACATAGAGGATGATCCCAAGATGGTGTGGTCCATGCACGTGGCCAAGATCCAGAGTGACAGAGAGTACAAGAAAGCCTTTGAGAAGTCCAAGACAAGCTTCAGTAGCCCAGTGGACATGCTGGGAATTGTGTTGGCCAAGAAATGCCAAGGGTTGGTCAGCGACATCGATTACCGCCACTATATACATCAGTGGATCTGTCTGCCAGACCAGAACGATGTGATGCATGCCAGGCAAGCCTATGATCTGCAGAGTGATGTGAGTAAATAATTCATTTTACAATGCATCATTGAATTTACTGGTCCTATAGAATTTGATTTTTACAACATATATTATGCCTTAGTTGCTTGCACCGTAAGCGTTGGTAAAGGCGAAATGTTTAACTTTCAATCATCAAATTTATGTATAATCCTATTTTCTAGGTCCTTAGCTTGAGGTGTAATTTATGTGTAACTAGTATTTGTGGAGTTCTTCAATAACTCTACTCCTTTTTTGTTTACCAATTATTTTATTGAATCTTCAAAAATACAACTATATCCTTCCACTATGCAGAAATATATACAATTGTTTCTCTGAACTAGGACATACTTCTAATTATTTTAACATTTGACCACATTTTCACACATGTAATTAACTTGCAATTTTTTTCCAGGCTGTTTACAAAGCAGACCTGGAATGGCTAAGAGGTATTGGATGGGTTCCTATTGGTTCCCTTGAAGTTGAGAAAGCAAAGAGGGCTGGAGAAATCCTGAGTGACAGGAAATACCGTCAGCCACCAGACCAAGTTAAATTTACCAGTGTGACAGATTCTGTGCCCATGGTTTTGGCCAAGCAAAATGCTGAGATAATGAGCAAGGTAAGATTTTTTGTGTATTTGTTTATTCTTTTCAGAAAATCCCTAGTATTACCAGCTAACAGAACCTCCTCTTTGGGTGAAAGATACAAAATACAAAGTAAGACTAAACTCTTTTATTGTGGACTTAGAGAACTTTTCAAATTCAGCCTTTGCACAGGACAGCTAAGGTGCTGTCTGACACTTAATAAAAATGTCCAGAAAAATAAAAATCGCCTAAATTACTTATTTTTCAAGAGTAATACTAAAATTTATGTTGAATTTCCTCTTCCTCCTATCTCAATTGAGATCTTATTTTAAAATTTTGGGTTGATACACTTTTTCTGTTTTGTTAATGCTGCTTCACTACACAAAGCTCATCTTGGATAGGACAGGCTAAATATTTTTCCAGTTCTTTAGACAATACTGTGAAATCTGCAGAAATGATGTCCCACAAGGTGTTAGGGTATATCCAAAGGTGGTGATGCCATGGCTATGCTATGAGACAGGATGTAGCAGAATGCTGAGGTTTTTCCTGCAGCTGATATGGTGATGTACTGTTGACTGAATGTCATACTGCATGATAAACAAATTATGAGGAAATAGCTTATGTTCTTTGGGAGTGAAGCTTCAATTTATCACACACCTGAAGGCTGGAAGTCACAAAATACCTACTCCTTCCCTTTAAGAAGCATCAATCAAACAACTCGTACAGATACAGCAGAATAATGAATATTGTTTTCCTCCTAGAGAAGTTTTCCAACAATCCTAAATCTTTTGCTGTGCCAGCATACTGAGAAATAATGAATAAGGACAAAGCTTCTGTCTTGAGCTTCTCAGTGAGAAGCTTTGTTCTGTCAGTTTGCCAAAAGCTTGCTTGATCTACCCCTTGTAAAACTGTAAAATATTTTCTTTGGACAAATGTATTAGCTCGGTTTTATGTGTCTTGTTCTGCTTCTCTTTTATATTATGGACATACTTTTGATAACTACTGCTTTCAAATCTGCAGTGTCTCCACCATGACACACATAAAGAAACTTTTTGAAGGCATGTGTTTTCCTCTCTCCTAGCGTTTATACACAGAAGCCTGGGATGCAGACAAAAAGTCAATTCATGTCATGCCTGACACACCAGAAATTTTGCTAGCAAAGGCCAACTCAGTCAATGTTAGCAAGGTAAGAACATTTAACACATACTAGACTAATGGATATTCAGAATTTTTACTTAATTTAAGCAATTCAAGTATTGCTTTAATCATAAAAGAGCTTCTAAATATGCATTTGTGAAAATCAAAAGAAAAAAAAATAGAAAAACGTTGAAATATAGAAATTCCATCTTTCAGAATACTGAGAAGTCATTTTCTGTCTTCTCTTGTGTAGAAACTTTATACACAAGCCTGGGAAGAAGCCAAAAAGAAGGGCTATGACCTGAGAGCTGATGCCATTCCAATCCAAAGTGCAAAGGCATCAAGAAATATTGCAAGCGACGTAAGTTCTTCCCTTACTTTTATTTTAATTTTGTTATTTATTTTCAGCTAGCTTGAAAAACAAGAGCGAAGTAATCAGAAGTAATAAGCTACATACAACATTTAAAAAATGGTGTATTAGATTCATCTTGAATTCCTCTAACAAAGAACTGGTAGTAGAAAATGGGCAACAATTTCCACAGGAATATTAACATTAAGCAGATATTAAAAGATAATAAACAATGAAGGAAATAAACAGACGCTGTAGAGCATCATGTTAGGCATTTCTAAACCCTGAGTGTATTTCATAACATAAAAAAAGATGTGAGTAGCAATACAAAATTTTGGAAAAATACACCCCAGATTCACCATTTCTTCCAACATTCCTTTTTGCCTTTCTAGTACAAATACAAAGAAGCCCACGAGAAGCAGAAAGGCCACTACATTGGGTGCAAAACTGCCCAGGAGGACCCCAAGCTGTCGCTAGCCGCGCGCGCCATGGCGCTGCAGAACGACCGGCTCTACAAGAAGGCCTACCAGGATTCCAAATCCCAGGTCCACATCCCAGTGGATGCCATATCAGTGCAGGCAGCCAAGGACTGCCAGGCACTTGTCAGTGACATTGACTACCGCCAGTACCTGCACCAGTGGACCTGTCTGCCTGACCAGAATGATGTGATCCACGCCAGGCAGGCCTACGACCTCCAGAGTGATGTGAGTGAGAGGAACTGTAGAAGGGGTTCTCTTTATAAGTGTCTGGGCAAATATCCCCTTAAATACACGTTCATGTGCCTGCTGTCAGCTCTAGAGTGTTTATTTTAATTCATGTGGGTGATCTTTCCAAATCAGGAGTGTTTTCAGCCTGTAGGACAGAATGGTTCTGGGTAGTTCAGAAGAAAGTGATGGGGTTTTTTGGTCAGGTTGTAGAACATTTGCTTGCAGATTGCTCAGAGATTGTGCCACAGGTTTGCACGGAGCAACTACTTTTAAAAGTATCTTTCCTGCTCTATGGAACAGGGATTGTGGATTAGAGAAAAGTAGATTTAGATTGGATGTTAGGAAAAAATTCTTTACCATGAAAAAATGGTGAAAAAATGGAACATGTTGCCCAAGTAGTTGAGGCTTCATCCCTGGAGATATTCAAGATGAGATTTGACGAGGCTCTGAGCAACCTGATCTGGTTGAGGAGTCCCTGCTGACTGCATGGGTGGGTTGACTAGATGACTTTTAGAGGGTCCTTCCTACCCAAATTATTCTATGATTCTATGATTTAGCTGTTTGTGGAAAAGATGTAGTACACCACTTTTTTTTTTTTTTGACTACTCGCTGTGTAACTGCGTAAGAAGGAGCTTGAGGAAAACCTTCTTACAAAACCTGTCTGTACATAGAGTTGTCTCTGCAATGCCAGTAATCCCTGGTTGATTTCTAGAACGTGTACAAGGCAGACCTGGAGTGGATGCGAGGCATTGGCTGGTTGACAGAAGGTTCTGTGGATGTGGTGAAAGCCAAGAAAGCCCAGGAAATCCTGAGTGACCGGGTGTACCGCACGCGGCCAGAGGAGCAGAAGTTCACCAGCATTACTGACTCACCAGACATTGTCCTGGCAAAGATCAATGCTGCAAACCTCAGTGATGTAAGCTTGTCTTTCCCTTAATTTTATTTATGTGATGGCTTTTCTTTGTGGTAGAGACTAGAACTTGCAGTGTGGGAATGACAAGTTGGAAACTATTCCAAGTCAGAATTACCAAAGGGTTCCATTTGGTTGGGGGTTCTCAGTGTTGAGTGAAATTTCCTTCTGTTCCCTTTCTCCTTAGCTCCTGTACCGGGAAGCCTGGGATAAAGATAAGACACAGATTTGTCTTCCTGCTGATACTCCTGTGATGCTGCAGTCCAAATTCAATGCTGCCAACATCAGCAATGTAAGTGAATAAAATGATATGCATGAGAAGTGTTATCAAGCATAGAGTATGACAATTGCACTTCCAGAGTTATTGATATCAGAGAGTCTTGGCTGCCTCTAACAAGGGTGATGGATTTCCTTTACAGAAACAGTATCAGAAGGCATGGAATGAGGTCAAGGCAAAAGGCTATGACCTAAGAGCTGATGCCATTCCCATCAAACAGGCCAAGGCTTCCAGGGACATTGCCAGTGAGGTACAGTCTCCTCTTCACATGGTTGCCTCCTCTGTCTCTCCCTGGGTCCCCCTCAGCAGAACCAAGCACAGCTGGGTTCAAAGCTTGGCAGCTGAAGCTTTTGTTCTTCAGTTGTGTCCAGGTGAGAACTGGGTGGCTGCTGACGTTTTTTTGCCTTTCTAGTACAAATACAAAGAAGCCCACGAGAAGCAGAAAGGCCACTACATTGGGTGCAAAACTGCCCAGGAGGACCCCAAGCTGTCGCTAGCCGCGCGCGCCATGGCGCTGCAGAACGACCGGCTCTACAAGAAGGCCTACCAGGATTCCAAATCCCAGGTCCACATCCCAGTGGATGCCATATCAGTGCAGGCAGCCAAGGACTGCCAGGCACTTGTCAGTGACATTGACTACCGCCAGTACCTGCACCAGTGGACCTGTCTGCCTGACCAGAATGATGTGATCCACGCCAGGCAGGCCTACGACCTCCAGAGTGATGTGAGTGTGTGGAGAGATGGGGTAGTTACTGCTCTTGCTGTGCATCATGGCCTTATTTTGATGGTTTGATACTATACTGTCAAAAAGGATTTACTTGCAGATTGTTTTCTTCGTTTTTTCGTGTTATTACTCGTATTTGCTCTTAAAAAAATTGTTGGTATTCCCTCCAAATGTTATACAAGTTTTAGCTGTTATCAGCTTTGTTACACATGCTTTTGGAGGATCATGGTTTGGAGAGGACAAAGGATTTATTTTCCTTTGATGGCACTTACGAAATACTATCTGTTAGCTACTGTGCTGACTCACTCCTCTTTTATCTGAGTGGACTTGAAAATTTATTTAATTGCACAAAATGTATGTAAGATATCAGGTAAGATGTGTTTAGTGGCTGGTTTCCAAGCAGAATCAGTCAGTGCAGCTGACTTCCTGCTTTGGCTTTGCTGATTTCAGTCAACATCAGTCACTACCCCTGTTTTAGTTACAAACTTTGGAAATGAGATCTTGTTCTTTGCTGAAGGATTTGCTCAATTAAAACTTAAATATTACCTAATACCACTTCAGGAGTTATGCCAGTTAGTTCTGGTCCCCATTATTTCCATAACCTTTGGTTGAATGTCCTGCTGCACAGCTTGGTGGTTTGGATGTATAAATTGTTTAAGGTGTTAGAGGAGTAAGGAAAACTCAAGATCTTAATACTCTTCATCATTAATGGCAGTTCTGTTCAGTCTGACTGAACTCTCTGACTGCATCAGGTTTAGAATGTATTGTTTAAAAAATTAACTGCTTCAGAACTGGTTTCTAGAGTGTGTTTTCCTTATGACACTGAACATCTCTTGTATATAAAAAGGATTAATCTAGTTCTAGCTGATTAGACATTTTCTAAAACATACTTCTTTCTATAGCTTAAATGAATTAAACCAGTCATTTTAAACTCAATATTTTCTTTTCTCTGACCATGTCTGCTGCAGGCTGTTTATAAGGCAGACCTGGAATGGCTCCGTGGGATTGGCTGGCTGCCTAATGACTCTCCAGAAATTAAGAGAGTGAAGCAAGCCCAGGATCTGCTGAGTGACAACGTGTACCGGACACCGATCGGAAGCCTGAAATACACCAGTGTTGTTGATTCCCCAGATGTGGTTCTGGCCAAAGCAAACGCCGAGCAAGTCAGCGTTGTATGTTACCATGTTCTTACAGTTGTATCAAAGCTAGAAACAGTTACAGGGAAATCTCACTTCAAAAACACCCAATGAATCAGTGGTATTCTAATGCTTTCATCAGGGGTATTTTTAATGCAAGTTTAATGCTTTTCCAGAAATTTTAATTTTTATTAATTCGGGAGTGGGGTTTTGTATGGGGTTTTATGTTATTGACAAGTGAAATTCCATACTTACAGTGTCATAAAATGAACTATTTTAACAGTCAAAATACAAAGAAGCCTGGGAAAAGGACAAGACTATGATCCATGTTATGCCAGACACACCTGAAATCAACCTAGCCAAGGCTAATGCTCTAAACTGTAGCCAGGTATGTTTATCATTCTGTTTTCTACATTTCTATTAAATAGTGTGTTTGTCCTGTGAATTTAAGATTAAGTCCTGTGAATCCCATTGAAGTCTATCCTTGTGCAGGAATTTGCAACATTCCCTTCCCTGAGTGTTCTGAAAGTATTTAGACATCTAAAAACAAATGCTTGCATGCAGCTGTTTGAAAATCATTAACATCATACACCACTGAGATACTATTTTGTTGAAACAGTTGAGAGCCCAAGGTGTATAAATATTTTCTGAACTTTTACAAACCCTTTTCTATTCAGTATAGGTCACAAAACTGGTGCTGCAGGTACTGCCCAGGTTTGAAAGGCAGTAAGATTTTTATTTATAGCTAGGAGCATGAGGAATGCACAACAAATGCTCAGAGTATTTCAGCAAACAAATGGCAGTAAACTGTGTGTTTCTTCAATCACAAATGCCAGAGTATTTAGCATTCATGTGATGTCTTGCTGTCTTTTCAGAAAAAGTACAAAGAAGCTTGGGATGACCTGAAGCTGAGTTATGATTTGCGAGCAGATGCAATCCCAATCAAGGCAGCCAAAGCTTCCAGGGAAATTGCTAGTGATGTAAGTGCCAAAAGAAGCATCTAGCTCTTCACATGTTTCAAGAGGTGTTTTGTGACAACTGTTAGTAATGACCATTTTTGCTCTTTCCTCAGTATAAGTACAAACTGGATCACGAGAAGCAGAAAGGACATTATGTCGGAGTTCCAAACGCAAAAGCAGATGTGAAAATAGACTTTGCTCTCAGCATAGGCAAAGTTCAGAGTGAACTGGAATACAAGAAACACTTTGCCAAATGGAAGACACAGTGCCACCTGCCAGTAGACATGCTCTCTATCCTGTCAGCTAAGCAGGGTCAGTCTTTGGTCAGTGATGTTGATTACCGCCAGTACTTGCACCAGTGGATCTGCCTTCCAGATCAGAATGATGTCATACATGCTAGGAAAGCCTATGATCTTCACAGTGATGTAAGTTAACATCAAAGTTTACATTAACTTATTGCTGTAATGTCTCATCTTAGCCTGCTTCAGCTCTAAGCAGTGGGAACCTTGTGCTGCCTTCAGTGGGTTGGCTCTGCTGCTTCTTAGGAATGCAAAATATATGCCACTGCTACATATTTGAAGTGTGATATATTCAGATATAGTGCTCATGATGGAATTGCTGCACTCCTTTTAAGCAGTAGAAATAAATGCCATTACTTATGAACCTTGATGGGTTGTATAGGGAGCTGTAGCTGACAGCATGGACCCCAATTTTGTTTTCCCAGGCTGTTTACAAATCTGATTTGGAATGGCTCCGGGGAATCGGATGGCTGCCAAATGACTCAGTTGAGATCAACCGTGTCAAATATGCTGGAGATCTCCTGAATGAGGTAAAAGATGTTTTTCAGTACTAACATTTCCTAGTGGTATTTGTAAAAGTATTTTAATGGCTAAATAAACCAAAAAAAAAAAAACAAAAAAACTACAAATAGAGTATTTCCAGAGTATTCATTGTGAGAGCTCTTCTTTCCATGGACGTTTTCTTGTCTTGTCCACGTATTCAGAATTGCTGTGCTAGCTAGAAAATATTCATGTTTCATCTGACTGTTCATCTTTTCTCTTCTGCAGAGAAAATACCGCACAAAAGCTGAAACCCTCCCCTTCACTGCAGTGGCAGACAGAGTTGACTATGTCACAGCAAAGAACAGTGGTGAAATTCTCAGTGATGTAAGTTTGGTAGCATGTTTCCAGGCTGTTGACTTGGTCTATATGCTTACATGGTAGGACTTTATCTCTAAAAAGATATTTGTCTTTAAAAAAACAAAAAAAAAAACCCAAAAGGATTCTTGATCAGTCTCTGGGAATCCTGTGCATGAGTGACATAAAAATGAAGAGGACTTCAGTAGCTCATCTCCATCACTTCTGAGGGAAGAAGCTCCTCAAGCAGAATCAGATGTGAAAATGCATGTGCTTGGGAACATGACTCAGTAGCTGGGAGTTGTTAGAATGCTGCATTCACATAAAGATCATGCTACATAAAGAGATTTGTTCTTAAAAAGCTTAAAAATAATTGTCCTGGTTCAAACTCTTCTTGCCTGGCTATTGGCTGTACATCCTTGTAGGCCACATACACATTTGGATGTAGATTTAATGTGCCATGTCTAATAGCCTTGCAAATTCAGATTTTATACATGATTTCATGCCCAAATGTGGGTCTTGGTATTGTATTTTCCCAGTTTTGTGAGGGTGCTTCAAGGCAGTAATTTCTTTCTCTGTTCCAGATTAAATACCACAAAGCCTGGAATGAGGTCAAGTCCAATTACACTCTGACAGATACACCACAGCTGGATATGGCCAGAGAGGCAGCCAGGATTCTTAATCAGGTACATGACCTCTCCAGCCTTGTTAAGACCATTCTAAAGGAAAGATTTGTTTTCCTTATACTTTAATATATGTTGAATTCCTCCTCACTTTTATTTTCCACAGAGTTTATACAAAGAAAATTGGGAGAAAGAAAAAGCCACTGGCTACATCTTACCAGCTGACACTGTGCAGTTTTCTCATGCCAAACACTCAACTGATGTCCAAAGTGAGGTAAGAATTTGTCTCTTTAGGAGAGCAAATGCTTGAAAGAGTGGAAATATTGTACCTTGAGAAATTAAAGAACAGACACAGAAAGCTTCTCATAGGACTAACATCTAGTAGAATTTCATGACCCCTAAAGTCTGCTGTCCTCTATCTTTGTTTTTATGGGTTTTACAGATAATCAGTGCTGAGCTGTCAGATTCCCCTTTCCACCTTCACTTTCTCCAGAAACAGTCCTTCCAAATCCACTAAGTTGGACTTTATAGATGACAAATAATTGAATTTACATTGTAATATGTAGCTCTGATTTAACTTTTTGGCATATTATGGAGGCTTCTTCCTTTAAAAATGGTAAAATTGTATGCACAATAGATTTTAAACACTTGCAAATGGTGCTGAAATTATGACATGGCTTCTAGTTTGAATATATGTTTTATGAAAAGAGAGTGATATAAATACCTCAACCAGGCACTCTTCAGACAGTCTCAAATAATTTGTTAGAAAAAGTTGTTACAAAACTGGGGCTGAATGCACTTATTAGCAAACATTCTCTAGCAAGGCTTTCCTCTTGTGCTGAAAATACTGTTCACTGAAAAATGGTAGCATGTTAACCCAGAAAATAGTGCATTTCAAGGTGGAAGGACTGTATAATGTAGTTTTTCTGTTTGTGGCATATTTTTATCCACTCATATGCTGAAAATCTAAGTTGACAGCTCCCTGTCTCACCTGTTCTTTGTGCTGACAAAACCATAGCTGTCCACAGGTCAAAACCAAACCAGACACAAGCAGTGCTGATTTCACACATTTCTCCCCTTTTCCAACAGCTTAAATACAAAGCTGAATACGTCAAACAAAGAGGTCACTACGTCGGAGTTCCCAGTATGAGAGATGATCCAAAACTGGTGTGGTTTGAGCATGCAGGAGAGATCCAGAATGACAGACTGTACAAATCAGACTATAACAAAACCAAGTCCAAAGTCCACATCCCTGCAGATGCCATGGCTGTTGTAGCAGCCAAGGAGTGTCAGAACTTGGTCAGTGACATCGATTACCGCCAGTACCGGCATGAGTGGACGTGCCACCCCGACCAGAACGACTGCATCCAGGCAAGGAAGGCCTATGATCTACAAAGTGATGTAAGTGATACCACATTCATAATAATCCCACTTAGTTTGGTCTAAATATGTTGTCCATGTTATGTTAAGACTAAAAAAAAAATGTCCTCCTGCATTAAATAGTTTCTTTTTTATTATCTTTTACGATTTAGAATGTTTATAAAGCCGATTTGGAATGGCTTCGTGGCATTGGGTGGATTCCTCTGGATTCAGTGGAACACAAGAAAGTTAAGAATGCACAAGAACTGATAAGTAAGGTAAGAGAAAATACCTTAGTGCTTACACTATTAGCTGTCCTTTCTGATGTACAGTGCTCAAGAATATGTTTTATCTCTTTGCAGAAAACATATACGAAAGAAGCCCTTGAAAACTTTTCCAAGTATACCAGTGTGGTTGACACTCCTGAAGTTGTTTTGGCAAAGATGAATTCTGTCAATCAGAGTGATGTATGCACTTCTTCTAAACTAGAACCTGTTGTATTACTATAGATTTAGTAGATGACTTAATTGTTTTACTAAACTGTCCTATCTCATGCTGGTGTATGTTTGTGTCCATATGCGTGCTTCATTAATAATAGACTGGGGTAAGTAAGTTTAGAAAGAAGTGATAAAAGTGAGGAATATGATATTGCTATCCAAAATAATCTTGTGTTTTTCTGTTGAAGAGTATAGCATGCCCCTCATTTAGAGTTTATATAGATTTCACTTATAGCAGTTTAAAGCTGAGTCCTGCTCTTGGTGAGCAATGGTTGTATAGTGCCAGTGGAATTCCTGGGATTGGTATTAACCTGGATTTGCTGATCAGTGTGTTTAAATGCACTAGAATACTGTGTGGATTTTGGGGTGTTTGACATGCTGATGATATTTGCCTGTGTACTGTGGTGACTGGAAAGCACTACACAACATTACTGAAGATACCAAACAGAAAATAAATGCCTTCTTTTAATAACCCTACTTTTCAGTTGGGTTAATTAATTTCTCCTGTGGAATTAACATTGTCTTTGTTTCCTTTTGTAGCTAAAATACAAAGAAACCTTTAACCAGGAGAAAGGCCAGTATATTGGGTCTGATGATACTCCTGTGATGAACCATGCCAGAGACATGTCCCTGCTGTACAGTGATGTAAGATTTGTTCCATATCTAGCTAAGCTTGAATTTGGTTATTTTGAAAGCACCAGAATGTGGAGTTCACGGTTCTGTTTTTGTTGCTAGTCTACCAGTGGCACTGGGAAAGTTATTTAACATCTTTGTTCTTCAGTTTTTCCCAGTTTGGATCATTGGGATAAGGAGAAAAGCACTGCTGTGTGCTGGTTTGGAAGTAGAAATACCAGTAGTAGTAGAGTTCATGTGACAGAACACTTTATAATTCCACCCAAAAATATATATTCCTAGACTACTGATAAAATGTACAGGAAAATCATAGATGATTTTCATTATTAAGCAGTTCCTTTTGAGTAGCCTCACTAATTTTAATGGCAAATCTCAATTTTTAAAAAAATGTGACTACTCATTCATACAAGTGAGTGCTTCATAATTTAGTCTGGAGGTAAACATATTTAACATTTAACAAAGCATGATGCAATAGAGAGGTGCCACTGACACAGTTAATGGTCTTATAATGAACATTTCTTGGAGGTTTTCACAATTTTGAACCTGTATCTATTAAAATTCTCACTGTCAGTTCTATACTGCACTGTTAAGTGAGTCCATAGCAAGCACATGACAAGCAGTTGTATTCCATGTGAGATGGCAGAGTCAGGTTTCTTGGAAGGTACAAGGTTTTGGGTTTTTTTAATCAAAACTTGTGTATGTTTTGTTTGCCTAGAAACTTTATAAAAATGCTTGGGAAATTAGCAAGCCCACTGGGTATTCTTTGGATGAGAAATATGTTCCACTTGTCAGAGCAAAGCACGCCAGCCAAATCAACAGTGAGGTTAGTCTCAATTTTCCTTTCTCTTTGTTTTTTTTTTTTCCTCTTCTATGTTGTTAGAATGAGCTTTAAAATTTCCACGTGAATGTTTTTCAGCTTAAATACAAGGAAATCTATGAGAAGCTGAAAGGCCATTACCTGGCTGGGAAGGAGATTGGTGATTTCCCCAGTGTCATTCATTCACTGGCATGCCAGAAAATGAGGAGTGCGGTAAGGAGGGAATTCATTTCCCTGGAGCATTTTCAGCCCCTCTATTTTACTGTGACATATTTAGATAGAAATAATGCAGTGCTTGATAACATCAATAGAAGTATTTTCAACATGTTTGTGATTCCTGAATGATTATTTTGTACGTGGGTTGAATGATTGACCTCAAAATTATTTAGGAGATGAAGAAGGGATTTGTTCAGCTGTTCAACATATTCAAGTAGAGAAAAAACCTCTTCTATTTCAGTTTAAGGATCTGAGCAGAAAGGAATGCTACATGACTTGGGATTCTTTTGCTTTACAAAGAAAAACATGTTAATTTTGACTAGAAATAGGAATTTAAGAACTGGAAAAGTCAATGCACATTTGTGTTTTGTTAGTATCACCACAGCACACAGGGCATGCCATGCAGGGCATAAAGCTGGTCTCATTCCTAATATTCTGCCTTCATTTGGACAGAACAAAAACATACTTGTATTTTATGACTTTTAATCCAGAAGTCTTGTCTCACCAGCTGTTATATCTGCAAGTGAAGAAGGTAATTTTTGTCCCTCTAGAACCTCATCAGAGTAACTGGTGATTAATGGTGGAGTTAAGATGTCATTCTGTTGAATCCCATAGGAGTTTAGCTACAAAATCCAGAAAGCAAGGCTCAGATTCTGCTATAAACTGTAGCCTGTTAGAGTTAAAATTATATTTTCTCTTTTCACCTTTCAATCAATCTTTCCTTTCTAGTTGGAATACAGAAAAAATTATGAAGACACCAAAACAAAAGTCCATATTCCAACTGACATGATGAATCATGTGCTGGCCAAGAAGTGCCAGTACATCCTCAGTGACCTTGAATACCGAACTTACTTCCATCAATGGAGCTGTTCACCTGAAGAAAATGATGTTATTCTAGCCAAAAAAGCTCAGGAAATTTTGAGTGATGTATGTGTTTCATTTATTTGTTTGACATTTTGACATTTTTGTAGCCTTTCATGCAATTATTTTCAAGGTATTTAAGTACAAAATACTTTCAGATATCTTCCATACTATTCAAATATGAAATAAATAACCATGATGCTAGATTGTTTAGTAGCATAGTACTTAAAAATGACATTTTAATGGATTTGTTAGGGACATTTTAGTGGCCTGATTATTCATTACTCATTGGTAAACTGGAAAAAAAAATGAACATTTATGAAACCTCCACCAAAGGTCACTGCTACCAACACTTAATCTCTCTGACTGGAGACTTGGACTCATACTCAGTGGCATCTTGACTTGGGCCAGCCAAAAAATTGATAAAAACTGATGATGTCTTACTTGTCTAGCCTATTGCTGTGCTGTATTATTTGGTTTAGTTTTCCCTTGTGAATCCTGTAGGTAAAAATAATTCAGTTAAACTGTGGGATGGGTTGGTCTTCTTTGTGCTCACATTTGAGCTTCCAAATAGATTGGAATTACTGCTGAGCCTGGTTCAGATTCAGTGTAGCCTTTTGTACTGAGTTTGCAGAAGTGGAAGATACTGAATATGGAGAAGAAACATATTGATTTCTTCAAGCAGAAGACAAATTTCTTCCTAACTTAATAGCCTGTTTTCTTCCATCTAGGTGATTTATAAAGATGACTTAAATTGGCTGAAGGGAATTGGATGTTACGTCTGGGATACTCCACAAATCCTGCAGGCTAAAAATTCCTACAACCTCCAGAGCCAAGTAAGCACATTTTCCTCAGAGAAGTAAATATTTACAAGATTTTTCCTTCCATTTACAATTCATTGGGACTGACATCTGTCTGAATCCAGAGCTAAATTAAGTAATTCCTATTACATCAGAAATAGATTGTTCAAACTATTATAATATACTCTCTTCTAGTTTTTTTTCACAGAGACATAATCACTCCTGTTACTGAAGGAACAGAAAACAGGAGAATGGAAGGACAGCAAGGCTGTGGTTTTTAACAATGAGAAGATAACACTTTGCACAAGATAGCTCCATGAGACTTTTGTGTTAGGATAATAGTCTCTTGCCTTGCTGAATGTACTTTTTCTCTACTAGAGGCTATGCAGAGCTGTACAGTTTTACTTATTCCTTAGTTCATACTGGCTATATTGTAAACATTTCTTTTTTATTTCTTGTCACTTTTCAAGTTAGTCTTAACTGGAAAATAACCCTGGGCTTCAGTTGTCCAGAACCAATTTTAAAGGAAGCTGGCAGGGAGTTTCCAGGTCATTATCAGCATTAATGTTTTTCATGTATATTTTATTTCTTAGATAAAATATACAGCTGCAGGAAAAGAGAATTTCCAGAACTTCAGTGTGGTTACTGACACACCTGGCTATGTGACTGCAGTGCAGAGTGCTCTAAATGCCAGTGATGTGAGTCTCCTCCACTTTTATCCTCAGGCTTTTTCTGCTGCTCCTGAGGTTTGAAAGCAGTTGATTTATCTGTCTGCCATCTTACAGGTGAAATACAAGGAAGATTACAACAAAACAAAGGACAAGTATACAACTGTGACTGAAACAGTGGAGTCAGAAAGAGTTCAAAACTTGAAACATCTCTTTAGCCATGCAAGTATTTCTATGCAATTTTTTTCTCTTAAAGTGCTACTGTATGGGAGGATTGGTTTATTTTGTTCATTCACTCTGTTGGAAGGTGCCATATTTCAGACAGAGGGCATATTTTCTAACTGTAGTTCCAGTCTTATCAAAACATATGCACCAATAAATGTATTTCCTGAAGAAAATTGTACCTGAAAAAAAAACCAGGACCTTGTATGAGAATGGCCAGGAATAATTAGAAAGCATTTTTGTCAGGCATTGTGTTTGATATGCCTTGATATTAAGTAATAATTATCACATAAATAAAAACAGATTTTGATTTCTATTGGTCATTGGTTATTACCCAGGAGAAGAATTTTTCCATTCTCAGAAAGCTTTTTTCCCCACAGAATCTCTACAAAGAGGCCTGGGAAAAAGTGAAAGCTACAGGCTATATACTGCCCTCTGATGCTGTACCCCTGGCACGTGCCAAGGAACTGAAGCACAATGCCAGCACTGTAAGTGTATAAAATACTTTCTTTTTCAATCAAAACATCAATTCTAGCAAAGAAATCCTTCATGCCTTGCACATAACTTGGTAATAAAAAAGGGGGTTTAAATTATCTTCTACTTTAATGTAGATAAAAGATGTATCTTTAGAGAACCAGCTTTTTGTGATAATAATTTGGATGACAGAGAGTCCTTTGTTGCTTCTTTTAATGGGAAAAAAGTGCCACAATTTATAGTAATAGAAACTGTTTCTTGAAAATGTCTGGTTAGGTGTTTGTTTTAGTCAAAATTGCATAAGCACCCAGGTCAGAAAAGCATAAAATATCTTTAAATTATGCTTTACTGAGTACAGAAGAACACAATCTAATGCTTTACTGAGCTGAGGCTTGTGAGAGATCACTCTCTTCATGGATATCTTTAAATGAAAGAACTGGAACAATAAACAAACAGATTAATCTACATCTATTTATCTCTAGTCTTCTAGTCAGCTGTTGTTATTTTTACAACGTGACAGTTATGATGTTTTCTTTGCCATTTAAAATAAAAGAGAGAAACAAGATTGTGCTTCAAAGGCTTTGTCTGCTTCTTGAATCCGAACAAATACTTTATTTAGTGAATTGTGTCCCAAAAAATGCAGTTGTCTCTCTGGAGTCACTTACTTGTTGCTTTTCTTTGCCTCTGCTTAGGTAAAATACCGAGAAGAATATGACAAGTTTAAAGCACTCTACACACTACCCAAGAGTGTTGAGGATGATCCCAACACAGCCAGGTGCCTTAGAGTTGGGAAGCTCAATATTGATGTAAGTGTTTCATCACATTGTTTTCTGATGTTTTTTCCTGATCAAACCACACCTCAGGAGAGGCTGCTCAAAGAACACAAATGCCTTCACTCAGCTATCACATTTCCACAAGTCTTTGGCAGTGCTGCCTCTCTGCTGAATTCCCCAAGACACCTACAAATCTCTTTTAAAAATTTTTGCTTCATATTTATCGGCAGTTAATGCTTCAGAGTATTTGTCTGCAAAATACTGCAATTTTTCTTCATGCACTGCTTTGCCCCTGCAGCGCCTGTACAAGGAAGCCTATGAAAAGACCAAAGCCAAAGTCCACACCACTCCAGACATGGTAGACATTGTCTCTGCTAAGGATGCACAGAAGAAAATCAGTGAAGTTGATTACCGGACACGGCTCCACGAGTGGGTCTGTCTGCCTGACCTGCAAATCAATGCCCACGTCAGGAAAGTAACTGATCAGCTCAGTGATGTAAGTTCACAAACCACATGCCCTTGGCTCACTTGTTTTTTTAACAAAAGATTCTTGCATTTATGCTCTGTTAGAGGAAATGATTTAGCAAGAACTTAGAGCACCCCGAAGTTGCCCCTTGAATCTGTTGTCTTCTGTGCTGCTAAACATCACCTGTGCTGTGGTTTTGTCACTCTGGGCAACAATCAGCACTTGGCAGTTGTGTTCCTGACTGATTTAGCAATAGGGGATTAGATCCTAGTGGAAGTCTTACAGGTTGCTTCTTTGCTCTGGTACCTTAGGTGGTGTACAAGGATGATCTGAACTGGCTGAAGGGCATTGGCTGCTTTGTCTGGGACACTCCTGAAATCCTCCGTGCCAAACATGCCTATGATCTTCGCAGTGATGTGAGTGGATCCTCCTTAGTTTTGCTCCTCAGTTTGGTTTTTTTTGTCCCACTCCATTTCAAACCCATGTTGGGTTTGAAAACGTGAGGAAAGTGAATCAAGTCATTAATGAGGTACAGTAAATACAATCCTCCATTGTATTAAAAGGATTGAGCAGCTTTGTTCTCCTCCAGGTATAATTGGGGAAATTTTATAATATCCTTTACTAATCATTCATTCAATAACCATGTATGGTTGTTGAAACTTTGCTGCTCTAGAAATAGCTGTCATCAGGTTAAAGCATTTTGTAATATTCCTTGTTAAAGCTTATCAGCTGCACTTACCTAATAAGATACCACATTCATTTATTCAGCCATTATCTTAATATGCTTCCTGTTTAAATGCCAATTATCCAATAGAATAGTCCATTAATAAAACAAATAGTGAATAGAATTCTTTTATAAATTCACTTGACAGTGTCTAACCTTACTGAGCTCTTGAATGTCACTCTGCAGATCAAGTACAAATCCAAGGCAGAAAAAATGAAGGAAAAATTCAGTGTGGTCGTGGATACTCCTGTCTATGTCCAGAATGTCCTCAGTGGCTTGAATTCCAGTGAAGTAAGTGTTTGTATCACCTTTCATCCACAAAATTGCATATACCTTTACCTCACAAGTTCCAGAAATAACTTTTAAGGTTTTTTTTAATAGTGTCTTTTTACTAATTTAATTATTGCTGGTTATCTACAACTTATTGCCTATGTCTTTATTAGGATATGACATGTCTTAATATAAGACTTAATAACACTATTACACTGTAACATCTATTTTTATAACACTATTACTAAAATCATTGGCCTGAATCAAAAAAAATTTTTCATCCAGGTTTTTAGGAGAAATCCCTGTGTGCAAACAATCCATACTGTGAGAGAACATCACAATTATGACTCTGCTTACTTTTTCTTTTTTTTTTATTTTATTTTCCAGGTTGTCTATCGTGGTGAATACATGCAGAATATCAAAGGCAAAACAATTCCTACTGATAAAACAGTAGACCTGGAGCGTGCATACAATGCAAACAAAATACAGAGTGAAGTAAGTATAAAATCTGGGGTCCACAGAGTTTCTGATGCTCAAAAAGCAGATTCTGTCAAAATGAGTGGCCGTCTTCAGCTTTTCAGGTAATGCTAGATTTCAGTGCTTTAAAATGAAAGAGGGAAACTGCCCTCATTTAAGCTACAAGTGTGTGTTATAAAGCAGATATTGTGGTGAAGAGATTTCCAGTGCAGCTAAAGAATATTGCCCCAAATCACAGACAGTTGTCACAAACTCTCTCTTCTCTTGCAGAATTTGTATCGCTGGGCTGGTCTGAATGCTCTGCCTACTGGATACAGCCTTCCCACAGATACCCCTGGCTTTCAGCATGCTAAACAAGCCCAGTACATTGGCAGTGATGTAAGTGAGGTTTTAAGTCCTGCTCCAACATGATTTGCAAGGGAATATCTGGCATGCATCCTGTATGAACACACAACTGCTTGAGACAAGTGTTTCTCACAGACGAGGCTGCTTGTCAGAGAGCAACAAGAGTGAGGTAGATCCATGTCTATGTCTGAGCCAGGAAGACCCTCTAATTTTCAGAAGCAAATCTGATAAAATATCTTAAAAAAAATATCTAAATATAAATTTCTTCAGGCAGATGAGAATACCTTATTAGATGCAAGAGAAATAGAATCTTAGGCCACATGATAAATGTAAAAATAATGTTGCTGTGTAGCATATGTAGCAATGTGTAGTAGCTATGTACATAGCTCTGATGTAGCTATGTCTCATTTCTTCATCTCTAAAGATCTGTCTCTATAATTGCATGTATTACTCTCAGAATTGCAGTGTAAGGAGAACCACAATAAAAATTAGCTTCTGAAATTGTTTTTCCACTTTATAGCTGAAATATAAAGAAGCCTATGAACACATGAAAGCTAAAGGCTACACTCTGGGACCTAAAGATGTTGGGTTTGAAAACGTGAGGAAAGTGAATCAAGTCATTAATGAGGTACAGTAAATACATGGATTTGTTTTCAGTTGTATTTGTAGTGCCCAGAATATGAATCATGAGATTACATTGGCTGGAAAGGTGGTAGGATCCCTGCTCTTTGAGATTTTTAAGAGCAGTTTAAACAAATACCCATCAAGAGTGACAGGGGATCTTTGAATCCAGGCTTGGGGTTGAGCTGTATGGCTTTTTAAGGTTCTTGATATCTCTAACTTTCTGTAACCCTGTAAAGCTTTTACTATAATATAAAATCAGCCTAATTCTGTTAAGGGATCTGCTGCTACTTGATTAAAGTTAAATAGAAATTATTGTATCTCTATGACATCAGGCCTTCATAGTTTTAAGTTTTATATGTGTGTATTCACTCCTTTGATCACTGGCTTTAAACAGGACAAAAATTAAATATATATTTGCATGTTTGTAGAATTAGAGTCTCAGATTCTTCATATAACAGAGGTGCTGCTGTCAGAAACAACTGTGAAACATTTTTGTCTGGTCACAAGTTTTTGGTGTTTGCTCCCTTTTCTCTGCTGGTTATGCAATAAATAGCAAAACCCCTGCCCTTAAAAGAGAAGCACTTACACTCTGCCAAACTTCTTGCCATTTGAAGATTTTAACATGTAGAATTCTTCCTCCTTTGATGCAGAGATTGTACCGGGCAACATACCACAAGTACAAGGACAAGATTCACACCACTCCAGACACACCAGAAATCCGTCAGGTCCGAGCAAATCAGGAAGCTGTCAGTGATGTAGGTGTCCTTTTAAGATAAAAACAAAACAGAAGAGATTGAGAATATTCAGCATGACCAGGCGTGTGAAATGTTATTTTTTTTTTTTTTTTTCTTTGTCTTTCAGCTGATCTACAAGTCAGATTTCTTTAAGATGCAGGGACACTTGATTTCCTTGCCCTTCACTCCCGAGGTGCTGCACTGCCGCTACGTTGGGGACATCACAAGTGATGTAAGGAACTCCTGGTGACACCCCTGGTGTCTGGAAACAGAGTGATCCTGGAAGTGCAGTTGGGCTTCTCTTGTCTGCATCCTGTTCTGTAGCAGACAAATGCATTGTCACTGTGGTTAGGGACTCATTAATGGAATGATCTCCAAAGTTAACTTTTTATATTTTTTGTTTCTCCTTATTTCCTCATAGAATAAATACAAAGAGGACCTGAGCTGGCTGAGGGGCTTGGGTTGCTTCCTCTATGATACTCCTGACATGGTCCGTGCCCGACAGCTGCGTAAGCTTTGGGTAAGGTTTTCCTTCTGAGAACCCTCTGTAACAACAACTGCTTTATTTACACCCAAACCCTGTACTTCTGCTGGTGCATGAAAATGAATAAAGACTTCAGACTTCAGGCTTTCTTGCCACACAGCTAGTTAGTTGTTTCAAAGGTTAGGTTACACTGTAAAATTTTCTTTACTATTGAGAATGATAAAAGTTTCCTAAGCAAAAGTGCTTTTCTTTTTCCAGTCTAATTATATATACACTGGCACTGCAAAGAAGATGTGGCCTAAATACACTGTGGTATTGGATACTCCTGGATACAGAGCTGTTCAGGAACTAAAAACCCACTTGAGTGAAGTAAGTTTTGTGTTATTTTTGCATGTCTTTGTTAGCTATAATTAAGTTCAGAGCATATCACAGGTTTTTTCCTGAAATCAGTGAAATGTTATCATTGCAAAGCTGTGATTGTTCAGCTGTCATGGACATAGGTAACAGAAGAAATAATTCATGGACCTATCTTTTTCCAGCTTGTTTACAGAGCTACAGGCAATGAGCTGAAGACAAAGTACACTTCCATCCTCGATACACCTGATTTCTTAAGAGCCAAGGAAGGACAGAAAATCCAGAGCCAGGTGAAAAATTTATACCAATTAAAAAAGCATCAAGGCATCCTTCTTAATATACTCCTAAAGTTCATCAAAAGCTTTCCTAGCCATTTCAAAGCAATGTAGAATTCCTAGAGGGGATGTTTTAAATGACTGTTCCTTATAAAAAAATCCTGTGGATGATTTAATCTAAAGCAAGGTCTGACTGTAGGGCAGAGAGATCATTAATGTCACAATGATTTGATTTCCTGCTTTCTGAGCACTGTGAGCATTTGTGACACTTGAATATCAAGAGCACTGATAAAGAAAGATAGTATGGAAGGCAAAAGGGTACATAACTTTCCCTGGGATAAATTGTGTGGTTATGTGTACATTGTGAAGTTACAGACATTTTTTGGAGAGATTAAATAAAACCTACTTAAAATGGTGGTGGGTTTTTGCTTGTTTTTGTTTTATTTCTTTATTTGTTTGTTGTTGTGTTTTGGGTTTTTTTTAATTCTTCTCTTCTTGCTGCAGTATTTGTATGTGGAACTTGCCACAAAGGAGAGACCCCATCATCATGCTGATCATCACACTCAAGCCTTTACACATGCTAGGACTGTAAAGGACCTGGTCAGTGAGGTGAGATTTTGGGTTTTTTTTGTTTGGTACCACTATACTGAACTGTTTAGAAACTTTATTTCTCATTTTAGTGATAGTTCCATGGCTCAGATCTGTTCACCCTCCATATAGTTTTCTGTCTCTTATGCCTGACTTCACTCTTCCCTTACAAATTATGATAAAAACATACACTTTAAAAATACATTTTAGTATTTTACAAAGTACCTGTCTCTAGGTGCTTGCAGAATCTGAGATACACTGGCTGCAAGGCCAGAAAGACCTAGGAAGGACTGAAGAGCTGAGTTTGTTTCCCAAATTCTGATAGAAATGCTTTGCTAGAATATCTTGGTGCACTCAGTGCAGCATCCCTGGGCATTAACATCATACCAGATTAGCAAATGCTTCCAAGATTAATGATATAACTTTTCCCTTTTTTTTCTCTCTCTCTTAGAAAAAGTATAAAACCCAGTATGAGAAGATGAAGCACAAATACACATCAGTCCCTGACACTCCAGTCTTGATCAGAGCCAAGAGAGCCTACCTGAATGCCAGTGATGTATGTAGTCCATGACTGCTGCTTTTTTTTTTCTTTTTTTGGGTTGCTTTATGAAAAGAACAGAAAAAGGATCAAAGGGGATCAAGTGTGCAAAGCACAGAATATCTCAGAGTGGGTAATAAACTGGGTCACCCCATTTACATTTGATATTGTGGAGATCATTAAGCTTTTACTTGATGCCACTGTAATTCTTTTTTCATCTGAGATAATTGGGGTTTTATTTCCCATTGCACTGAAGTGTGGCCTCATAACAAAGGAAAAACAGATTTAAGGTAATTTGCTTACACACAAAATCTTCAAAGAGCACAGAATAGGGGTGAAATGATTGATGTCAGACTCAGATCAGAATGCCTTTTATCAAACATTTTCATCTCAGTTTTGTGTTAGAATTCCACCTGCATGTCACTGCAATTGTGCTCATTTTCAAATTTACAAGTACATGAGTGAGAAAAATTACCTGAGCTGCTGCATGTAAGGTTAATAGGCTGGAATGGAGTTTTTTCTCCAAGTGTGGGATAGTGATTTGTGATTTGAGGGAATGGCCAGGTGTACTCTGTTCACTCATGAGATCCTTGCTAGAAATTTCAGGTTGCACATTATATCCTGAAAGGGTCTGTGCTGGGCTGGTGTTTTGTTCTGGTGATTAATCTTACTGTTCCCCTAAGAATGATATTTGAAAGGCTGCAAAGTAGCATCCCAGTTCTTTTGCACAGCTGAATTTCTCCCCTCAGAAGGTCTGTCTCCAAAAACTGCAGTGATCTTTCTGCTTTCTTCTAGACCAGGACATGGAAAAAGGGATAAGGAGGGGGTTTTATGCCAAAAGTGGCACTTAACTGTTCTAGAGAGCAGTCCTGTGATACCACAGGTGTATCACAGAGTGTTCAGAGTCTTCTATGTCATTCCTAAGAGGCAGGAAATTTAACTGAAGTACTCCTGACAGATAATTACCATCTTTAAAATGTTACTTTTCTTACCAGTTGCGCTACAAAGAAACCTTTGAGAACACCAAGGGCAAATACCACACAGTGAAAGATGCTTTGGACATTGTCTACCATCGGAAGGTCACTGATGACATTAGCAGTGTATGTATCCAGCATTTTCATTCCTACTTGGTGCTTGTCTTTTAATAACCTAGAATATGCCATTTATGTTTTTATTCCACTTAAGTGTGACAAATCATTAGAAAAATGTGATCAGCACTATTAATTTTAATTTCTCCCCTTCTCAGGAACATTACACACTGAATTGCCTCCGATGTTATTTATCTGCAAGTTAATCTCAATTCCACTCATTTAGTTTGGATGTTTCAGGAAAAGGAATGAAGCTGCCTGGTCTAGAGCATTCTTTTCTCAATGTGCTTTACTTCTTCAATTTCCTTTGTAGGTGAAATATAAGGAAAATTATAAGAGCCAGTTGGGAATCTGGAGTTCCATCCCAGACCGTCCGGAGCATTTCCATCACCGCTTGGTCACAGATGCCATTAGTGATGTGAGTTCAAATGGATGTGAGAGGCTGAGAGTTATAAGAAGGTTTTTAAAAGGAAAAACAAGCCTTACTTTCTGAGAAAGCTCATTTTTAAAGTGCTTTATTTACACTTTTGCCTGGCAGATGTGTAAAATGAAACAGCAAATCAGGCTAAAGTTGCAGAAATTAACAGAATGGTCTTTAATTTTAGTTTCATTTGCTTAGCTTTGTTTGTTAATCCTGTAATAAACTTTAATTGTAACCCTTAATTGGACAAGAATAAATCTTTTTCATTGACACAGAACTCCAGCAGGCAATGAGAGATTGGGTATGTCAGTAATCTGAGTCCATCAGAAGACTATGAGTAACTGTAACTTATTTTTTAATGGGATGATAGTGGATGTACCTGGTGTTGGGGTGCCATTTCAACATTGATCAGCTTTCTGCCACTTAAAACTGAATCCTTTTACTTCTTTCCCATAGATTAAATACAAGGAGGATTTATCATGGCTAAAAGGCATTGGCTGTTATGCCTGGGATACCCCAACTTTTGTTCTGGCAGAACAGAATAAAGTGCTTTACAGTGGGGTAAGTGAAACAGTCTGAATCCTTGCTAAGTATTTTTTGTTTGTTTGTTTTCTTATATTGTTGCTGGGTATTTGTTTGTTTCCTTATATTGTACATGATTTTTTTTTTCCTCAGAAGAATCCAATTATGACCTAGGCATTGGTATGAATAACTCGTGGTAGAAATTAATATATTAGCATTTAAAATTTCAGTTCTTAATTATAGTAGAAAACAGAGGCAAATTGATCTTTTTACTTGTCCCCTCTGCTCCTTACAGAGCTATCAGCTCCATAGTAATTTTCTAGTGATTCTACATCTGAATTTAAAACTGTGAAAATCTGAAATTTCTATTGTTTTTCTGATGTGATAATTCCATCCCTCAAACCACTACACTCACAACAATTTTTTATTTTTATTGAACAAATGCAATAAAGCTACCACGCTTTTGCTGCAGATTGTTTCTAAAGTGCTGTTTCCATTTCCTTACCCTTTTTTGAATTAATATTGGAATTTTTTATGCATTTTTTTGTTGTCTTTTTCTTCTGTGTTTTCTCCAGTCTAAGTACAAGGAACAATTTGAGAAGACCAAGCACCAGTTTAAGTACATAGCTGACTCTCTAAGTAATGTGCACTTCAAATATGCTACCCAGCTGGTGGATGGGGTAAGTGTCACAGGCTGCTATAGGGTCTCCCACTGCAGTAGAAGTTCATATATGTTAATACTAAGCTGAAGGTTGACATTATGAAATTGCAAATAAATCCAAATACATTCAGGCATAAAGGTGCTTTTATGAGTAACTTAAATGAATGAAACTTTAGCATCACGGGGTTCTATACATTAAAATAACTTGCCTATATGCCTTCTGTTATCTAAGTGATTTTTTTTTTTTTTTTTTTGTGATGAAGGATTATAGATTTTGTTTACAAAATGTCTGATGACAATATAGCATTATATTTTTTCCCTTTAATCTCCTTGTGTTCTCTTTCTGCTCAAATCAAGGATCTAGTTCCATACAGAGTTGTTTCTGCAGCTGTTTTTCATGGAGTGACAGTGATAGGATATAGGCAGCCTTAATTGTAGATTAGGCCTCCCAGTGAAAATTTAGAAATGCAAATACTCCTTGGAAATATTCTATGTGTTTTGTGTATTTTTAAATCTCTTTTTTGGATATGAAGTTCAATCCCAGCTTTGAAATGGTCCACGTGAAGGGGTTTCAGTGGGTAGAACAATGATGTCTTTGTGTCCTCACTCTCTTCTGTCTGTTACACTGCCATTCTGAGCAGAAATTATATAAAGCTGCCTATGAGAAGCTGAAAGATAGGTACAGCGTTATTGTGGATGATCCTAGGAACCTCCTGGCCAAGTGGGGAACTACACTGAGCAGCCAGGTACTGCAGGAGCTGCTACAAAGTGCCTGGGTCACTCACAGATACTCTTTCTCTGTGTGTATGTATATATATAAACATATATATATACATACTGCCTGTAGCTAGCAGTATCACAGGTTTCACCTACGTTGCTGTGATGTTTTAGTTCAGGTGATCAGTGATTTTGCCACCCAAAAAGAATTATTCCTTTTTGAGTGAGCCAATCTCTACTGTATGTACGTTCATATCTTGTGCATCACTTGGCATCTGGTGCCTCTTGAAGTCATTGGTGAGGTTCTAAAAAAATGCATGTTGGTTTTTTTGCATCATGCATTTGGTTTTTTTATTACCTCTTCTCATGACCTTCACAAACATTATATTTTTACTCATTACTCAAGCAACAGGGACACATTTGGCTTTTGAGTGCCCTCATCTTATTCTAGAATTCACTCTTCTCTCCCAGTAAATATTTTCCCAGTTCCCTTAAGGGGAATTAAGTATGCAAATCTTTTAATTCTTAATTCTGTAGATGTGAAGGTGTATGCACATTTGAATGATACATAGAGTACCTTGCCTAAATCTCTCCACTCTCCAAGTGTCTGGGATCTAGAGCTGTGGTGTTGTTTCTGGTGTTCATGAGTCTCTTTTGTGCTTCGTTGCCATTTGCATGGACAGAAAACATACACATCCCTGGCCAAGATGCTCCAGCAACAAGGATGTAATGAAATTCTGAGGCCAGATATGCTGACAGCACTCTACAACACACACTTGAGGAGCCAGGTAATATGAAGAACTGCTGCTGTAGGAGACACTGAGTGTACAATTAGCTGCTTGGGCTTCTATAGTTAATGCCTGGGAGGTCTCTGAATTTCTGCAGATATCAGACTCCAGTTTGGACAACGTGCTTGATGCTGGCTATGGTAAAATATATTTGAAAAAAAAACTTGAAATAGTATTGACTGTAACTTGGAATTCACTCAGCTCAGGCTGATCATGCCATCATTTTCTCCTTTCATTATAAATAATCGTTATATACAGTTACATATGATATTTCACATACTTAGATAAAGCACAATTTTCCATACATTTAAAATATTAAATTAGCTGATATTTTCCAAACCAAATTCTCCTTCTGCCACCATTTCTTGGACTGACTTCTCATAACACAAGTCCCCTAATTCAGCATAAATCTGATGAAGCAACTTGACAACTAGATTGGAACATTTTGCCTGAGAATGGAGTCAGTTTGTGCCTGGACACAGAGCAGTCCATGCTGACTTCTAAGTGCTCTTTCAGGTGCAGGAAATGGTGTTTTCATTAATTTCTTTCTCTACCTACTGCCTTTCAGCAAGGCTAGCAAAGTAGTCCTCATGAAGTCACATAATACAGTTTATTAAAAAAAAACCAAAACAACACCTCTCTCCTTTTGCCAGTTTGAATCAGAATCAAAAGGTAGAATGTGGGTATGAATCATCTGTTCCTGCAGAAGGAGCCTAAGAAACTTACATTTCTGATTATTTAATTTCTCATATTCTACCTTTGTTTAAATCTGGATTCCAGCACTTGTGCTTTGGTCATAACCTGCTGGATGAAAGTGTGGCTTATTAAATAATTGATAAGTATTTATTTCTGCATTGCTATCAGCAACCTTCCTCTTTTCAATGGTAAAAATTATTCCTGACTGGGCCAGGTGAAACCAGCACATAACATTTAAATTTAAATTCTAATTTAAATTTAAAATCTATTTAAGTTCTAAATAGAAATGGACCAGTAAAAACCAATTACATGAGAGGGAGAAACATGATTTTCTTTGTAGCTATCAGCACAGTTAATAAAATTCCTCAGTAGTTAGTAAGTTACTGAAGGTCTTCACTAGACATTCTTGTTCAATTTATCCATGGATTTCTATTATCTCATAAAAAACTCCTCATAGGTAAGTTTGACTATGTTTGAATTAAAAAAATAGTATTCTATCTGGCCTGCATGTTCCCCTGAGTTGACTTCACGTTGCTATTTGTTGTTTGTATTTAATATTTAGTTTTTTACATTTTATTTGTTGTAGTCCTGTTTCAAAAGCATGGTTTTCTTTTCTGATGCAAGATTAGAGCATGGAAGTTTTTTTTTTCAGAATGTGTTCCTACCTCTTTCACCTGCCCTCAGGCTGTCCCCAGTGAACTCCCATTCTGCATCTGCAGTCTGTTCTCACTGAAATCTGTGGGAACAGGTTCAGAGTCCTGAGTAGGACAAGATCATCTTTAAGAAACAAATTATTGATACAAGTTGTGCCATGGAAGCCCTTGGAATGGACTGGCATCCTGGTATACACAGTGGATGGTTTTGTCTTCTGCTGTGTAGGATGTTTAACATTTCTCTTTATTTGATGATATTTAAAAATGAAATATTGTCCAGTTATGAGTTTAAAGTCCCTGATCTCTCAGGATTGCAGCTGTAGCTCAATCTTGGAGATTTAGGATAGAAATGAAGCTTTTACACTCAGTGAAATAAACACAAAATTAATCAGACAAATAGGTGGGCAGCCTCTAGGCAAAGAAGGAGGCTGCAAAGTTGAGCTCACTGTGCATGTTCAGCTTTCATTGCCTTGGGGGAAAGGATTTTGCAATTTGATGTGTGAATGTGACTATAAACACATCTCCTGAAGATGTTTTCTCTTGGTTGGTGTCATTAACATGCACTCTTTTCCTCTCACCAGATTGAATATAAAAAGGACTATGAGAAGAAGAAAGGGAAGTATACAACAGTTGTGGATACTCCAGAATACTTAAGGACTACAAAAGTCAACAAACAGATCAGTGATGTAAGTGTGCTCAGCCCCCCAAACAAACCTCTGAATTCTGACTTTTGCACCAAGATAATTAGGAATATGCCATTTCCAGTAGGCCATTCCCAATGTGTCTCATCTTGAATTTTTTTTTTTTCAATTAACACCACTAATGTCAAGAATGAATATGATTTTTCTATGATTTTTCTCTTCAGATTATCTACAAGTTGGAATACAACAAAGCAAAGCCCAGGGGCTACACCACCATCCATGACACCCCCATGTTGCTGCATGTCCGCAAGGTCAAGGACAGAATCAGTGATGTAAGTAAATCCTCCTTCTCTGGGGATCAGAAAGGTGTTGTCAATTTTTAAGGTAAATATCCTCATCTAAAATAATAAAAGAGAGATAATAATAAAAAAATAATAAGAGAAAAAAAATAAATAAAATAAGATATAATAATAATAAAATAAGATAAAATAAAAGATAAAATAATAAGAGAAATAATAATAAAATAATAAAAGAGAGAAAAAATGATGAAGTGGAGAGAATGAAATCAAATTTGGGAGTCCTGGTCATAATTTTTCCTCCTATATTTGGCTTGCTTTCTGACCTTTGTGTTCTGGTGTGTGTGTGTATGTATATATGTATATACACACTCAATGTATACTCTCTACATATAAATATACACACACTATATACATATACATATACACTCCCTAAAATGTATATACTATACTCACTATAGCACTGTGAAAATGAGTAGTGTGAAGGTCATTCAGATGCTACATGGATTATCTATAGAATGAGTAAATCTAGGAGGAAAAATAACCATATCATCCACCTACTAACATGGATCATTAAGGGACAAGGATGTACAAAAATGATCTATGAATTGAAAAATTTTTTTTTGTTTCCAAACCGAGTGCCTAAGTTGAGATTCTAGGAAAAAATTTTCAGAAAGCATTGAATGTGCCTACCAGAAGACACATTTCTTTAAAGGCACTTCTATTAGGTTCAGACAACTAGAAACAGCAGAATTACTGTTTGGGTGTAGATTTTAAAAAATCCTTGTCTGTGCTTCATGGTAAATTACACCTGTTACATTTTTTTTCTTCAAAAGAACTGCTGCAGAAGAGGAGCCTTCTTTCTGACAGATGGCTGACACCAATTTCTTCCTTAAAGCCTTCACCTTGACAGGACCAATTTTAATACGTTTTTCATCTTGTGATGCCTCTCTTGCTGATGATATTATTCTTGTAACATTTTTGATGTTTGTCTTTCTTTAGCTGAAATACAAAGAAATGTACGAGAGGAATAAATCTCACTGCAACGTCGTAGCAGATTCAGTTCACATTAAGACCCCAAGACATGCTTACAAGTTAAACAGCAATGTGAGTCCAATTTTCTTAAGTGTTTAATTTTATTATAGGTATTGCTTGGGACTGACAATGAAGACCATGAGAATTCATTTTCAGTTCCATTGAATTTTGTTGGGCTTGGATATTTCTTCTTATGCTGCTTGAATATATGTATAAATTACATTTTAATTTATGTATAAAATACCTTTTAATTTATTTCAACTAAAGTGCCCTTGCAAGTAGCACCTGAGGTCCTCGTGTGTCACAAATTTACTGCTCTTCTATTCCCCCCTGTTTTCCTAACAAAGTCTCTGTGATGTTCTTGTAGACAAAGTGCTTCATGGGAAGCTCTGCTCTGTTTTCTGTTGTTGGTGCCTCAAAAGTCACTTCAATAGGCAAGGAAATAAAATCACTCACCTTCTTCATAGTCATGACATTTTTTCAGTCATTCATATTCCCTTCTCCAGCTACCAGTAGGAAAACTGGAGTCCTAAATAGACTGTAGGTGATCCCCAGGAAAGCCCTGGACTGATGTAGTGATTTTCTTTCCTCTCCTCTCTTTAATTGATACAGACCCAAGGAGAATTTGTATCTGTGTGAATGTCATGGGGAAAGTACACAACTGACAATTAAATTCTTTTTGTTCTTGGTGTTTTCCCCTCACCAGTTGGACTACAAGAAGAAATATGAAGCAGCCAAGGCTCACTGGCACTGGATTGCTGACAGGCCTGACTTTGTTCAAGCAGCCAAGTCCTCTCTGCAACAGAGTGATGTAAGAAAATCAGAACAAACTGAATATTCCCTCTCCCCACATCTCTCAGATTCAGAATTTAAAAAAAAATAAAAATAGATGGAGAAGGTTTGAGACTCTTATCTTTTTTTTTTTTTTTTTGTCTTCCCACAGTATGAGTACAAGCTGGACCGAGAATTCCTAAAGGGATGCAAACTCTCTGTCACAGATGATAAAAACACAGTTTTGGCCTTAAATAATGCTATCTTGGCAAGTGATGTAAGTACCTGAAAGCTCACTTTTTGTTCTACTGGAACTTAAAAAACCTGCTTTATTGGAAATATGATTGGATTAAGAATGAAGCTGTGTAAAAGTTGTTTTTTATTTCACTTCATTAGTTGGTTTGACTTGTTTATTTCAGTAATAAATTGGCAAAATCTGAATAATTTTGCTCTTGTAAATATCATTGGCTTAGTTAATGGATTAATTAAATATTCCAAGTTAGCATTACCTGGACACCTTAGACCTTTGCTATATCTCTGCATTCCTGGTATGGTAATTAAATTATCTGGATTAAAAACAAAACAAAACAAGGTGCAGATATAACCTGTGCATAATAAAAATTATCTGTAATAATTACTAACAGTATATTAATATTTAATAAAATTCCAAGTGCGAGCTATAGGAATTTATAGACTGGAATTAATTTCTCCTGGAAAACATAAAGATATGGGATTTTCTACAAACTTCTGCACTGACCAGCAGGCACAGCTGTGTTCCTTAAAATGATGTTTTCTTCCTGCTAGATAAAATACAAAGAGAAGCACAACAAAGCTCGTGGAACATGCCTTGCTGTTCCAGACACACCTCAGATCCTCCTGGCTAAGACTGTCAGCTCCCTGGTGTCTGAGGTAAATCACTGGGGAGATATTTGTTCATTTTAAGTAAATCCTTTTCATGCAGGGTGCATGCAGGGGGACACACACACACCCACTTGCATTGCTGTTTTTTCACCTATTTTTTTTCTGTGCTTTCAGAACAAATACAAAGAGCACAGCAAGAAGCAGCTCCCATATGGGTCATACACAACCCTGCCAGAGACACGAGACACTGCTCATGTGAAAGAGGTGACCAAGAATGTCAGTGAGGTAAGGAACCAGGGGGAGAACAATTTATGGTTAATTTTCTTACTGCTACAACTGATCAGACTGCTGCATGTAACATGTAACATATAACACATTTAGGGTCTCATTTTAAAATGCCCAAGGAGTCAGGGAAGATTAATTCCTACCACAACGAGACTTTAACTAAGAACTAAGCACATTTTATTGGGAATCTGTTGAAATACTCCAGAGAAAAGTGACAGGCTGGAGTGCTAATGGGTGCCCTTAATTCAGATTTTGGGTTTGGTTTTTTTTCTTTCCTTTTTTTCTTTTTCATAGGACACAGCTTAAACACAAATCACTACCTGCAGATAAAAAGCTTTTGTAATCTAAAGTGCAATTTTTGGCAAACAACATTTTGAGACTGAGACAACAGCATTTTACCTCTCCTAATAGTCAGAGAAAACTTATTTCCAACTTTCAGTACCATTTACCTCCATGTGAAATTAAAAAAATTACACATGGCCCTTTTTTCTCTTAACAGACAAACTATAAAAAGAAGTTTGTGAAGGAGAAAGGCAAGTCTAATTACTCTATCATGCTGGAGCCTCCTGATGTGAAACATGCCATGGAAGTTGCTAAAAACCAGAGTTCAGTAAGTTTGTCTTGTCTTTTCATTAATTAAATAGCTTGTGTAAATTAACTCAGTCAAAGTCAGCTGGCAAAAACTTCATACACTTCTGGATTTCTTCCCAGCCTCCATGTTCAGGTATAATTCTGAAAGTTAAAGGTGAAAATGTTTACTAATGTAATATTGCTGTAAAGTAAAGAATTTCTTTGGAAATTGTATTCCTACTTAACCACATGGCAGGATTTGAAGTAATCTACTGCAAATCACATTTAATATTTTTCATCCCTTCAAATACAGACTTGCACATGCTTATTTCTTCATTTCTAGACAGCTTGCAGAAAGAGATTGCCAAACCCATTCACTATAAAATTATTTTTAAAAATCCAAACCATGCCCTTTCCCAGTAAAATTGCTGTGTCCTTATATTTTCATGAACAAAGCTGAGTAATTTTCTTTCCTCTGTCTATTATCATGGATTAGATTGAATACAAGAAAGATGCCAAGTCAAAGCTCCACTACACACCCATAGCAGATCGACCAGATATTAAGAAAGCAACTCAGGCTGCCAAGTTAATTAGCAATGTAAGTGGCTTTTAAGTCCTCTGTATAATTCTTTAGCATTAATTTTACTATTAAGAACATTGTCAGTAAATAATTAGAAGGCAATGACATCACTACTAACCTGTACAATCTCTACATGTTTTTATTTTGTTAGATTGAATATAAAAAGCGTGGAGAAGCTGGTGTTGGGGTGTCCATGCTGGGACGTCCAGATATTGAACTGGCAAAGGAGGTGTCCAAGCTAACCAGCCAGGTAATGATCAACAGTTCTGAAGCACTGACAGAAATGAAACATGATTTAACTCCTAGAGTAATACCAACATTAGAACTGAAATTGTTTGTAGATTTGGGGAAAAGGAGTATTTTAAAGGGAATGTGTTAAAGTTAAAATGAAATCCCAGTGCACGAGGTATTTCTTTCTTAAATGAATTTTACTACTGACTTACTGAACAACAGCAACGGTGGTATGAAACCTCCTTAAAATGATGCCCTGACAAATTCTTTTGAAATCTAAGGCTGAAATATTAGCCATGTGCTCTTTCTTTAGTTTTTCCAGGTATTTGCTTTAGGAGAAGCAACACTGCAATATTCCCTGATGATTTTTTTTTCCACCGGGACCTCAGTTCAACTTGGTTCTTTCTCACCACTTCATGTTCTGATCCTGTAGCTGTTTGCACTTCTGACCTTGCTCTCTTGCTGTGCATTATAGGCAGAATACCTGAAACGTCGTATGAGAGGCCATGGAGCTGCATCTTATGATACCCCCTGGATGAGAACCTTTAAGAAAGCTAATATGCTAAGTAGTCATGTAAGAGAATTTTAAGTGCCACATCTGAGAATGCCATTTTCATCAACCTGTCTCTTGCTTGTGTATCATCTCACAATTCCAAGCTGTTGAAGGGTTCACAGCTGCTTTGGATCTTTTTTGTGTCAAAAGTGTTGAATGTGGCAAGATTTGTGAGACCGCTCAGTTAGGCAAGAACTTCTTTTTTTTTTACTCTGGAAAGACAATGGATGGGAAAGCTGTGGTTGGGGAATTTGTCCATTCCAGAAATACCACACGAAGCTTGAAATGTTATGAAGTCCTTCATAATGGTTTTGGAACTTCCAGTGATTTAATGGAAGTTTCTGATGCACTCCTGCATTGTGAAACCACACCTTTTTCACCCAAAAAGCCTCTAAAACCAGACATAACTTGAGCTGGTTTTCCTTTCTGCCCAAAATGGCAATATGTGTGTATAAACTTGAGCACTGCTGCTGGTAATTTTCAGTGAACAGCCACACCATATGCATAGCATTCATGGTGGGACTTCATTTCTACTATTCAAGCTTCAAACTTCTAATTAATCTTAAAATTAAACTTCAGTTCAACTATCTTGTTTACATTGTTTCTGGACTGGCATAACAGAAGCATCATGTTGGACTGAACCAGCCCCAGAGCATCTGAGAGCTTTACCCTGGAAGCATTTGAGGGTCTTGTACTCCTTGCCAGCTCAAGCTCCTTGGAAAACAGGAAAACAGAGCAATTTTTGAGATGGCAGCAGGCAGACCTGAGCCATTTCAGTTTTACACATGTATTTCCAAATGGAAAAAAGGAGAATTCTGGTTTTTCCATCTCTAGCTGTGTCTGCTGCATGTAACTGTTGCATGTTTGAATGTCAGTCACTGTGTTTGTCAGGAAAACCAAGAATCTTCAGTAGCACCAAGGATTCTTAAACTGAACAACTGAAGAAAAAGAAGAAAATCCATTTATTCTTGTAAATTGATAAGGAGGTCCTTTTTCTCTTTTTCTCTTGCTCCAGTGCAAGCCAATTCTCCTTTTAGTCTTTTAAACATGCTTTAATTAGATTGTTGTAGCTCTGAGACAAAATCAACTATTGTAGAGGTAGTAATGGAGCAAAAAATAATTGGCTTAAGGTTTAATTTCTTTTCTCTTAGGCCTTTCTTCTTGTAAACTTTTCCTTTAAAAAGAATTTTATCCAGTTTGTTTGTCCACTTGTCTTTCTCCAGTTTAATTTCATCTGCCTGTCTGGCTTGTTTGTTTTAATGTTGTTGTTACATCTTCCAGTAACATTTCTTCTGAGCTTCAAAAAGTGAACTCTTTGGCATGGTGGTCTGTCTGGTCTTGATCCTATGTTGTATAGCTACATGCAAAGGTCTTTTAAATACTCTTCATACTTGTGTCAAATTTTGTCTCTTTGTGAAAGAGGGTGTCTTTTATCTATCCCAGCATGTGAAAATTTCTTCATTTCCAAGGTTAAGAATTTAGCTGTATTTTGTCAATATTCTTCTCTTTACTGTGCCTGTTGTTCTTACAATGAGGAGATGGAACCTGTGCACTGAATGAGAAATTGCAAGTGGTATTCTATAAATACAGATGTAGATTTTCATGCCAGGTTATCTTTAAAATAGTCTTTATTTCAATGGATGCCTTCCTACATCTTGGTGGTTCTGCTTCCCATCAGCGTTGAAGTAGGGACTCTCTGCCTCCTGCAGCCAAACAAGTGAGGACTCAAACAACAGCTCTAACACCTTGTTGTTTTTTAATTTAGGTGAAATACAAGGAGAATTTCTCCAAGGAGTTGGGTAAAAAGCCAAAGTATGATTTGAAGGAAGCTAAAATCTACAAGACCATGAAAGATGCTCACAACATGGCCAGTGAGGTGCGTTTGCTTATGCTTTTAATTGCAAAGTTCCAGATTTCCCTAACAAAGACCTCCTTTGTGTTATTAATCCCCCCCAGCCATCACTGCTCCTATTACCTGTCTCCTGATGGTGTTTGTCCTTTTTTTACTTGCAGGTGAAATACAAGGCAGACTTAAAGAAGCTGCACAAGCCTGTGACAGACATGTCTGAGTCCCTGATCATGAACCACGTCCTGAGCACCAGCCAGCTCGCCAGTGCTGTAAGCTCCTTAACTAATCCCAGATCCATTTGATTCTTCCATTCCTCTTGATCCCTTCCAAATGGATCTGTTCCTGTAACAATGACCTCTGCCTCTGGTCACGGGACATCACCTGGTAGTGATCTCTTCCTCTACTTTCTAATGGTTATTCCCCAGTTAACAAGCGACTTCACCACATTTTGAGAAGTGAAATCTTTATTAGCTGTAGAACTGCTAATACTTTAAATCTTCTAATAATTTTTTGTGGATTGAGTCTTGATTACATTTTAACTGATTGCATTACACTAACGAATGCCCTTTTCTTCTTTCTTTTTTACTTTTTTTCTTTATTATTGTTATTCTTTATTTACTTTAAATGGTGCAGCCTTTTCATGTGTCCACCGTGTTTTCTTTTTTCTTTTTTCTTTTTTTAATCCTGGTTTTGAAATTATCTTTGTTGCAATCACAATGGTCAAAAGATAACTGTTCACCCACGTCTTTAGAAGTGATATCTGATACTGAAACTTCTTGATTTTATTTTGCTTTTTCTATTTCTAATTTCTCTTTGATGTTCCATTGAAGTGTTGCTTTGATTGGACCTAAGAAGTAAATTTGCTGAGGGATTTTTTTTTTTATTGAGATGATTTTTGACACCTTCCCTTCAGTACCAGTACAAGAAGCAATATGAGAAGAGTAAGGGTCACTACCATGTGGTGCCAGATAATCTTGAGCAGGTTCATCTAAGGGAGGCATCAGAACTACAGAGCCACGTAAGTTGGTTGTGTGTTTCCCATTAACCCCACTCACTGAGTACCATCCCATCACTGCACCATCTGAGCAAACCCTCCAGCACATAACAACCTCTGTGTCTTCCTGCTTCACAACCACTGCACACCTGAGGAAGGGAGTCAGTGAGAAATTTCTAAGTTTAGAACACATATAAAATATCTCTGTGATTTCTTTCTTCCAGAGTAGATCTTAAAGTTGCATGGAGCTCTTCACATAGGATAACACATTGCTCAGTGGGATTTCATCTAGAGAAAAAAGGACCTGATACTCAGAGAAATTGGAAGCTGAAAGCAGTAGGGTTGTTGCTGGTAGTGTATTGTAAATTGCTTTCTCCATTCTAGCATCAAATGATGCAAAGGAGAGCTCTGCCATTAGTCTGTGGCATCCCAAATTGCTTTTTAACCAAAACAATACCTACTGCTACTATTAAATGTCTCTAACATTTTTTTTTCTTTGTAATATAACAAATGATTAATCATCCCAGGGAAAATTCATAGTCTAATTTGGTCTCTAATTATCTTTATTCCAGATTCTATTCCAGTTATTTATTGACAGGGAAGCAAGAGAGAAATTACTGCTAGAACACAAAGGGCCAGAGTTACTGTTCTGCTGCATGGCACAGGAGAGCAAAAAGGACAATACAGAGCAAGGGACCATAAGGAAATTGTTGTTCATCAGTTTGTGGTTTGAAATCAGGATCTGGCTCAGCCAAATTCATAGCATGACCTCATGCAGCAGCCTGAAAATCAGTGCCCTAAAGGCTGGATACTATAAACTGAAGCAAGAATATCATCATCCTTGCAGACAGTTTCCTTCCCAGACACTCACAGCATTTGTTAGGAAGTCACTGAACTGCATCTTCCCAAGCCCTGCCACAAACACTCCAGTGATTCATGGACATGGAACAGACTGAACTCAGGGAGAAAAAAAGCAACAAAAAAACCAAACAGTAGAATTTTAGGCAATGCACAGTTTGCTATAAGCCTGACCTTTGATTTTACATTTTATGGTCAAGAATATGGATGTCAGGAAGTAAAGAGTGTCAGACATTTGTTTGTACCACAGATCTCTTGGTCAAAGTAGGCACATCCTAGTTGATGAATTGGTTCTTTGACTGTTTGGGAGAATAACTTTTTTCTTTTCTTCTCAGGTGAAATACAGAGAAAAATATGAGAAGGAAAAAGGAAAACCTATGCTGGACTTTGAAACTCCAACATACCTTACTGCAAAGGAATCTCAGCTCATGCAGAGTGAGGTACAGTTAATCCTGACAGACTGAAAACCTTTATTTTTTTTATATATTTAAACTTTCACAGTGATTTAAACAGGCAATTCCACTTGGATCTCACACATGCTGTTAGACTGAAAAATTATAGCCATATCATATTTCTTTATATTGGTTATGAAATGCTACATTTAAAATTCATGAAGCTTTCTTGTATCAGGATGAAGCACATATTATCTGTAATTTTTCATCAAGAAACTCTCATATAATGGAGCTTAACAGAGTCTTCCAATCTTCAAAAGAAATGTAATATTCACTTAAAGTTTTGCAACACAAGTGTATTGTGTGTTTCAGTTATCCTTGTCCCCAGAAAGGACCCTGTTTATTCTTTTCAGCTCAGAATTTTTTTTCTGAGAAACCCATCTATCTCCTGGCTGTCTCTGCTGCCAAGGTGTTCCCCACTGACCTCTCATTCCATTTTCTCAAGCAGTTCTTTTCTCTTGGTTTGAAGAATAAGCTTGTTCTGTCACAGATGGAGACTTCTGCATTCTGAGAAGCAGTTGGATAAAGCCATTAGTTGTTTGAATGTTTTCTCTGCATATACAAATGAGTAGAAAAAGGAAAAGAAAATGCAGGGTCAAGTCATATTTCCATTGAAATTAATGAGCTGTTTCATGAGCTTAATGGGAACAGGATTTATTGCTTTAGGTGCCTGTGACATTGGCTGTAGAATGTTGTCATTGTCACATGAACACCAAACCACTGCTCCATCCTCTCAACTGTTTTTCACATAACTGAAAAGAATATAATAACTATTTGCTATTCTGCTTTTTTTCTTTTTGTTTATTAGAAAGAATATAAGAAGGACTTTGAAGAGTCCATGAAGGGCAGAAACCTTGCTGGCTTGGAGATCACCCCATCCTTATTACATGTCAAATATGCAACCAAAATAGCAAGCGAGGTACCAATCCTTCTGTGCTTATTTCCTCTGACAAGTTAAATAATTCCACTAAGTGATCCCAGCAGCATTTCTTCTCACTGCTTGCTTTTTCCTGATCATTCACTCTAAGCAAGTTCACATAAATTTTGTGTTGTGATCTAATCTGTCAGGGACAAATTCCATTGTTCATTACCTGTATTCATATTTAGTGTGTCTCTTTCTGACATTTATCAGCCTAACTGCTCCACAGGAGGGTGTTTATGTGTGTGCCTTTGCAATTTATCATGAATAAATAATTACTGTATTCTGCTGCAGTAATTCTTATATAGTCCTATATAAATTTTTATTATTATTATTGCTTTAAACAATCCTTTTTTTTCTTTTGGAACTTTTTTTTTTTTTTCCTTCCAGTTGCAGAACTCTCTTTAATCTGGCTTTGCATCTTCTCTTTTCTTTCTTCTGCAGAAAGAGTACAAGAGGGATCTGGAGGAAGGTGTCAAAGGGAAAGGACTAACAGCTTTAGAGGAGACTCCAGATATGTTAAGAGCAAAGAATGCAACTCAAATCCTGAACGAGGTATGGCAAAAGCTACCAGGAAAATAACTGAATGGATGTAGCAGCCTCCAACTGATAAATACTTGTGCCTGGGAAGCACAGGGTGAACTCTGACATTGCTCAGAAACTCCTGAGTAGAGAGCAAAAAAAAAAGGTGTTGTGTGACTGTGTCACCTGTGTGTGGCTAAGGATAAAACTGAGAGCCTGAACTTTTTAAATGAGCTCTTTTCTGGCTGTGCAGGTCAGGAATAGGGGTGGGAAGCAGGTTCTGTGATCAGTAGTCAGGTCAGGCAAGGGACAGACTGGAGCAGCTTTGTGATGCAGCAAGAGGAGGAGCAGGAACCAGAGGGGTCAGATTTGCAAAGGAGGGATCTTAGAACAAGAGCAACACCAAGGGTTAGGAGCTAGGAAACAAGAAACAAAGAGACTTTAAGAGCCTGAACATCATCAAGCTGAGAGCTGAAAAAAGCACTTTTTAAAGTGTTACTTGTGATTTTCCTTCTTCACAAAGTACTCTGAAGATAAGCATTTCACAGAATTTCTTAGAATCACAGAATCCCAGGCTGCTTTGGGTTGCAAGGATAATTTATCCTTAAGATAATTTAATTTATCCTTAAAGATAATTTATTCCCAACCCCTACCATGGGGAGGGACACCTCCCCCTGACCCAGGTTGCTCCAAGCCTTATCTATTTTCTACTTAGTAGTGCAGAGTTTTTGAGTTATTCAAAGAACCTGTATTTTATTACCAGACTATTACAGACATATTGAAATCTCTGTTCCACTCTGAGCTTGCTGGGGTGAGAAGGAAGAGCAGTGTGTCCCATTCACTGCTGAAGTAGGGCTGTTTCTTCTCAGGGTTTAAGTCATAAAGTACACACTCTCATGACATAATTTGTGTGTTTAATTTTGAGTTTATATATTAACATTATTCCAATTTTGTGGTGTGCTCATGAAAACCATCTGAAGTTGCTAAAGGTATTGCATTCACGTTGGCAAATTACCTGTTCTCTGTCTTCCTCTGCAGAAAGAGTACAAAAAAGCCCTGGAGTTAGAAATCAAAGGAAAAGGCCTGACAGAACTGGCTTTGGAGACACCAGATTTTGTGAGAGCAAAGAATGCCACTGACATTGCCAGCCAGGTCTGTCTCACTGTCTCCCATATCACATCTGATATCTTCTTTCAAGGAAAAATTTATTAACAGGGTTTTTTTCAGATCTAAAAAAATACTAAACAAAATTCATCCGGGTATGATTAAGGCACCTAAAGGTGAGCTTCCCCCAACAGATCAAATACAAACAATTGGCAGAAATGGAGAAAGCCAACTACACCAGTGTTGTTGATACTCCTGAGATTATTCATGCCCAGCAGGTCAAGAACCTTTCGAGCCAGGTACCTTGAGTGAAGCAATTTAATCACTGGTCATGTGGCAGCCTGCAGTGGACACTAATTGGGAGCACCAAGATAACAATTTCTCACAAGTTTGAGGAGATGGACCAGTAAAACTAATTTCTCTAAAACTCTGATGTAGCATCTCTTACTCTGCAATCCTATTTCAATATTTAAATTGTTTTATTTTACTACCATGTAAAATGAAACTGTGATTTCTGTTGTTTTTGCAGTACCAAAGCTAATTTTGATCTATGTAGATTTAGTTTAATCATCCTACTCCTTAATAACATCATGTTTAAACTAAATAGAGGCATAATCTGAATTAATATCAGACGTGTATCACCTTCCCATAAAGACTGGTGTTATGCACCAATAAGCAATGCCATTTTTTAATTCCTTTTGTATTAATGGCAGAGATTTTTGTGTTTTCTACCAGAAAAAGTACAAGGAAGATGCAGAAAAGAGCATGGCACACTATGTACCTGTTGCAGACACACCAGAAATGCAGAGAGTCCGGGAGAACCAAAAGAACTTCAGCACAGTATGTATTAAAATAAATATTCCTACTGTCAGTGACTAACAAATGTTCCCCTCTTTTGCATTTAATAAACTCCTGCTAGAACACTGATCCCAGCCAGGCTGCATTTATGCTCTCAGAATTCTCCAGTCAGAGGCTCTGCTCTGGATGCCCTGACCCACTTCTCCATTTCATTGGGAGCCAAAATGCTGATGGCATTTTCTTGAAAAAAAAAAAATCCTTTCTGCTGCAGGACTTTGACAATTCCTTTACAAGAGGATTGGACTTGTACAGACCCTGTCTGCTGTTGTCAGTGGGACTGCCTGCCAGGACCCACCTAACAATCCCACTGGAAATCTTTAACTTTCATTGTTGAAACTGAACTGTTTTAGATACAATTTGGCACCTGTCAAGATTTTTTTTTTTGGAGACACCAGATTTTGTGAGAGCAAAGAATGCCACTGACATTCTGAACTAGAAAGTCAGATTCTTAACTAGAATCACTGACTGACTAGTGATTCTAGTTAAGGATCTCCTAGTGCTACCTTAAGTGAGAGCACTTGTCACTGTGGTACATCTTTACCTCACTACTGGTGGTGTTAAATGACCTCCTAATAGGATGTACTGAAATATATATATATATATATTTTTAATCAAAGGAATCTTTGTGACTAAATTTTTGAGACGTAAAATTTAATCATTTTACTTTAATTTTTTCAACAGCTTCAGTACCAGTCAGACCTACAGAACAGTAAAGGAAAAGTCACAGTTGTACAAGACACACCAGAAATGCTGCGTGTGAGGGAAAACCAGAAGAATTTCAGCTCGGTACAGTTATTTGCTCTTTTCTGTTCTCATTCTACAAATTACAGCTTAATAAGTTTAATGAGATAACTTATTTTTGGCTCTTACAGGTTCTTGATCTGCTTAAATGTGTACGAGAACTTTTTCAAACAAAACAGTAGATGTAGCTGGGGTTTTTTTCTACCCCTTTTTAGTTACTTTCTGTGGATTGCCCTCATTCCACCCTTTCAGTTACTCAGAGCTGTGATACTGTGCATTTAAATTGGTGTAACTGGTACCCAGCTTCCTTTTGTCTGGTTACCATGTGAGCAGTGCATCCTTGTTGTGTTGCAGCTGTCTTCTCCCAGTGAACAGTGACCTGTCTGCCTGGTTTGTTTCACACTTGATGTCTTCCCATGCACCATTTTGCCACCAGTGTGAAAGACATTTGTGCAAAACAGTAAAATAAATTGGAACGAATTCAAACATAAACACAAGTCTTCAGTTCTAAAATGAGCCTGTGAACATTTTGATATTCTACTTAGAGCTATAAATATAAATGAGCAGCTCCTTTTTTGCACAAATGGCACTTGGGCAGCAGGACAGGGTGCAGATGGGCTGGAGGTGATCCTCTGAGCTGCCTCTGTGGTGTACAAGTCACTGTCATGAGCCTCTATGTACTCTCTAGAGTATTATTGTGTTTTGTATGCTTAACCTTGTTGTCTCCATTCTAAATGTTAAGATTCTATATAAAGAAGATATTGGAACTGGAACTACTATTGAAAAGACACCAGAGATGCAGAGAGTTAAACGAACTCAGGATGCAATCAGCTCGGTACAAAAGAATTGATTTTAATCATCTACCAGTGCTAATTCAACTTGAAATAATCTATTTCCCCCTCTCTCTTTTCTTTCAATCTTGCCAACAGTGGTTTGGCAAGAATCCATCACCTAAGGGTTACTTTCTAAAAGTTTTTGCCTGCTCCTTTTTAACAGTAATATTTGGAATGATTAACATTCTATTTGTTACTTATAACCCATTTCTAAAGCAGAAAAGCTCTTCCCATCATTTTAATCTCATCCCAAACACAGTTTTTTTTAGCAGGGAATCAATTCTAGGTTGGAGGGGTCCTCTCTAGATCACCTACTCCAACTCCCAGCCTAGGGCCACATCCTCCAAGGTTTGGATGTCTCAAAGGACAAAGACACCACAACCTCTCTGGGCAACCTGCTCCAGTGTCTGACCACCCTCACAGTAAAAAAACTGTTCTCCTGTGTTTGATTTTATTGTGATTGAATTTTTTGGTTTTTAATCTGTGCCCATTACCTCTTGTCCTGTCCTTGAGGACTGCTGAGAGGAGTGGCTCCCTCTTCTTCATTCTTCACTTCCCCACCCCACACTTTGTCAGCTTTTCTGTGAGAATGCCAGAGCAACCAGTGCCCAAAGCTTCACTGCAGCATGGCTTGTAGAGCTTTCATATTCTATTAAACAGTGTAACACTCTAAAATTGGAATAATTTTATCTATTAATTTTGTTTTGAAATTCGTAAATGTTTTTTTCTTCTTGCAAGCATTTCTGTGTTGTGTTGTTTGGAGTTCTGTTTTTTTAATGCTGACATCATTTCAGTTATAAAAGTTACTAACATTTCAGTTGTGTGCTTCCTGCACAGTATGTTAAATATGTTCTTGTGAAAAGTTATTCTCTTTTGTTGCTGTTGTGCTGAAGTTGAAATGGGAATATCACCATCCTTGTCCAGCTGCTGGGTGCTGCCCCCACCTTTGCTGAATATGGTGGATTTTTACAAATCCCAAACTCTTCTTTCATGAGCAGAAAGGCCAAATGGTGTCAGGGTCCAAGGTAACCACACTTGGTGTGAGCAAAACCTTCAAGTGCAGCATTCACAGCAACATCTCCTCAGCAGCTGCAGTTACCCCCCAACACATTCCCTGTAAAAATGGGGGGAACACTGTGCCAGCAGCTCTCTGCTCATGTTGAAGCCAAGAAGATCTTTTAAATGTTCAGCCTCTGCAGGGTAATGCTCTTCACATAACCACACGTGAACCTAGGTGCCAGTTTCCATGCCATTGGGCTAAAATTTTCAGAGATTCTTTAGAATTTTTAATAGTGCAATTTCTAAAAATTCAGTGTAGGAAACCTGGAGATGGCTCAGTTGTTACAGACCAGGGGGTTCTTGCTGCAGTTGATCTCCTGGGAGATGTTGGATATCCAGATATTAAGCTTTAATTGGAAAATTCAGGCTCAAACAAGACTCTGCTTTTTCACCCTTTGGTGCTTTGTAGAAGTGCAGCAGATTGGTCTGTGAGATAACTACTGGAGTTATCTATTACAGAACTCTTCTGTTATCTGTTTGATAACTCTAACAGAAGGCTCCTTTATGATTTCCTTCTGTTTGAATGCATTTACTACCTGAGATTTGAATGAGTGCACTTAAAGGCCCTGGGTTTCTTTATTCATGGGACTCGTTATACATCCAGCTGTGCTTTCATGGAAATCCTTTCACTTTATTTTTTTTTTTTCCTAATGTCTGTGCCTTTGTAGATTAAGTACAAGGAGAGTATTGGCAAAGGAACTCCAATTCCTGATCTTCCAGAAGTGAAACGTGTCAAGGAGACCCAGAAGCACATCAGCTCGGTAAAAATATTTTCTATTTACCTCCTGCAGAGCTGGGGCTCCAGTGTTTGTGGGGTTTTTTTTCCAGGAAAGAAAACAGCTCTCTCAAATCCCTAGATACAGCAGCAGGAAGTTTCACTCTCTGAATTTTGCAGGAATCATTACCACCAGCCACTCCCCTCTCTACGTTCTGTGACCTTTCCTAAAGACAGAACTCAAAACCAAAAAATATCCTGAGGCCACCTTATAATTAGTCAAGGAAAAAAAAAGAAAAAAAAAAAAAAAGAGAGAGAGAGAGAGAGAGAAAAATAAGGATCAGCTGGACAGAACTTGGTGGGAGAAGAAATAATTGGAGCCTTTTTTTTTTGTAGTCACAAAAAGCCAGTGATGATTATAAGCTGAACAAGCCCCTGGCTCCCCCCATATCTTGTGCAGATTTAATGACCACAAGGTCCTGATTCTGAGCCACTGCTGCTTTGCTGCTTTGCTCTGATCTGAGCACCCAGGACTGAGCAGGACGTGGTCTGGTGATTGTTGGTACCTCAGGTGGTTGCTTGAGGAGCACTGAATGAATGCCTTACACATTTCCATACCTGATTTTACAAGGACTGCCTCCCTTTTCACCTCTTTCTGATCCTAATGGGCTTTGCAGCTCACTTCTGCACAATTAAGTTGTTTTTTTTTAAATAATTCTTCTTTTTTTCTCACCTTTTTTGTTTTCCCTTGCTGTGGTTGTTTTCCTTTTGTATTTTTTCTTTGTTTCAATTCAAGTAGTGATTTAATTTTTTTTTTTTTGTCAGCTTATATTGTTGCAAGTATTTTACTGGTGGCAAGAAGAACTGTGAATGAATTTGTAATGTATTTCCACATGGTTAGGTTTTAAACCAACCCAGGCTGCTCCTTTCATGAAAAATGCCACTTTTAAAAAATCAAACCATTCGAGTTTAAGTTAAAACTGATACTATGAGAGCTAAAACTCAATTGTTTATTTTCCTGGACAGCTAAATCAAAATCAAATAAAGGTGACCCAAACAAATAGTCATAGAAATCAAAATTAAATAGCTCCAACAGCTATTTTTGCATTGAATCTGTCTATAAAAGCCTCAGCTGCTAGTTAACACCATAAAAAAACCTTCAGAAGTGTTGACTGCCTGAAATATAATACTGTTAGATTTCCTAAACTCAGAAAACCAGGAGATAGCTCATTTTCATGCCAGGTCAGCAGAATATTTAAACTTGTGTCCTCCTACACTGAAATATTGTGTTGATTTCAATGTTTTCAAGCAGCTCACCATGGACATGAAGTCCTTGGAGCTGCTGATACCTGTAAGGACACACACTGAGTCAAATACCTTCTGCAAATAAAATAAATCCCAGCTCCCATTAAAATATATCTATCCAGATGGAGTGGTTGTGGAAGGAATATCATCTTCTCACCTTGCTTGGGTGCTTGTGTTCTGCAGGTGTTGTACAAAGAGGACGTGGGGACAGGTATCCCAACCCCTGTCACTCCAGAAATAGAGAGAGTCAAACGCAATCAAGAACACATTAGCTCGGTATTTAAACCAAGAACAAACCCTGTAACAGCTCTTGACTGCATAACATCCTAACACATAATCTGGTTTTCTTCAATGGTTTAGAACCTCATCTTGCTCCCTTTTCCTTGTCAAGATTTTTAACTCATTTATATTCCACCTTTTTTTGTGCTTTAACTTTTTTTTGGGTGTTTTACAACTCTACGTGTTTTGTTTGTTGGTTGTTTTTTTTTTTTCCTTAAGAACTGAAACTAGAAGCAAGCTGTGACATTAACATGGTATTTCTTTCCATGTTTTATCTTAACCCTTTAAACCCTTTATCTTCTAGTATCTGCAGTTACAGGTTGACAGAATAATCAACCCCCAGCCCCTTCCTTAATAATTCCCTCTAGAACAAGTGTGAAATTCATTACAGAGTGATCCTAATGCTCAAGGTAACTCACAAAATAGTCAGATTAATGGTTTTACCTGTGTTGAGTGCTTTTTTTGTTGCTTTTTTTTTTTTTTTTTTGGTGGAAACTTTCTTGTCCCTCACAGGTGCTATACAAAGAGGGCTTAGGGACTGTCACCCCCACCCCAGTGACTCCGGAGATGGAGAGAGTCAAACGCACTCAGGAGATCATTAGCTCGGTATTGCTCAGTGAAAACCAAAGCTGCCATTCCAAATCCAAACCCAAATCCCTCTAACTCCTCCACATTAAATTTTACTTCCAATTCTTGTTGAACTTTGAACAACCCTTTCCTAATCAAATCACTAAAAACCTATCAGGAGCCTTAAAGTTGAATTTTTTGCTCTAACGTAACTGTGATTAAATTGTTCCTGCTGTGAGATTTTAGCCTCATTTACAGGAAGCAGTTAAGCAGTGCCTTGTTTTCCTTCCCAGTGCAATGGCAGGAGGCTGAGTGATGTCAGCCTCCTCCTCAGTGACACAATCCATCCTTCTAACCACCTTCAGACTCACCTGACTGCTCAAAAAAAGGAGCTCTTAACCCTTCCCAAAGCACAGAGACCCAATTCACCTGCCTGTGCTCTCTCCTTTCCTCTTTCTGCTGTGTTGGACACTTTGTTAGATCCTCCAGGTCTTTGTAAGGAAACCTGTGGGCTTCCCAATATCACTGCAAGATGAAAAAACAAATGACAAAAATTGCCCAGATGAGGAAAAATTGCTGTAGTGCTGCATTTCTATCCAGACTGCTTCTACTCTTAGCACAGCCAAGTGACCATTAATGATTTTGTTCCATATTCCTATTCTAATTAGAGCAGCTTAGGGCTAATTTTAACTCATCCTAACTCAATTCAGATCCATCCAGTGTGAAATTTGGTCCTGTCTTAGGATTAATAGGACAGTCCAGAGAAACCCAATGTTTTGCTGCATTTATTTGTCCCTGAGCCCATCCCAGCTCTCTGATGCTGCTGAGCCCATCTACAGAACCCCCAGGCAAAGCTGCTCATGTTTGAGTAAGGAAACTCCTTGGGGCAAAGCCACATCAATGCACAGAGGTTTTTGTTTCTCAAAACCCTCTTGCAGTCCTTGCTGGTGGAATTTCTGTGCCCCCAGGTGTGCTGACAACAAACCTCAGAGTAATATTGTCTGATTATTTCCATTGATTTTTTTTTTTTTAACAAGCCTTTGAACAATGCTGACAAAACTCTATTTTTCATCCATAGAAGTTTCACTTCATTCACTACCTGTTTTTTTTCTCTCTCTCTCTTCCCTGTCCTCCTCATTCCTTTAATTCCCTTCTCTTCCTTTCCTTCCTTTTTTTTTTTTTTTTTTTTTTTTTTTTTTTTTTTTTTTTTTGGTTTTTTGTTGGTTTTTTTTTTTTAATTGTTTGGTTTTTTGTTTTTCACACCTCCCTGTTACCATGCAGGTGTTGTACAAAGAGGGGCTGGGGGTGGGAACCCCAGTGCCTGTCACTCCTGAGATGGAGAGGGTCAAACGCAATCAAGAAAACTTTAGCTCGGTATTTTTTTGGTACCTTAAGAAACAAAAGTTCCCTATAACTCTTTAACACTTGCAGATTTTCTACTTCCTCTAATTAACTTATTAGCATAGAAACATCCCCCTTCTGCTTTCAAGAATTTTAGTCATTGTTAGTCATGTTTTATGTCCTTTTTTAAAAAGAGGTTTTTTTATAACACTTGAACGTTGATGCGCTGTGATTTTTAAACCTTTTCTTTGTGAGGCTTAAGGCATTTTGCATTATTTTTTTTAATTAAAAATGCTTTTTAATTAGCTTAATTCCATTGCTCTAGTGCTTGCTTCTTCTGCTGAAGCATATCTAAGAATAAGGCTGTAATATTTCTACCTCTCAGAAGACTTCCTCTGGGTTTATCATGACTGCTATATATTGTTTTATACTTCCTTATTTGTCTGCTTTCTGATTACTTGGTGGGCATAAACATGCTTTGTGTTACCTCCACCAAAAGTAGAGGTTTTTTTTGTTCTTAACTTTCTTTTAAACTCCCATGTTACCATGTAGGTGTTGTACAAAGAGGACGTGGGGACAGGAACCCCAACCCCTCTCACTCCTGAGATTGAAAGAGTCAAACGCAACCAAGAAAACCTTAGCTCGGTATTTTTCTTTATTTGAAAAGCAGCAAGTTCCCTTTTAATCTCTTTTAAAATACCTTTAACACCAAAAAATACCCTTGTATTTCCCTGTAATCAATTTACACAAAAAGAATATCCTCTTCCTCATGTTTTGACTTTTATTTTTCCTCCATAATTGCTACTTTGTTTGAACACATCACCTCACTAACAGATTCCCTCTTCCCATCTTTCTTTTGACTCTGAATGTATTTTTCTTCTTCTTTTCCTTTTGTTAATCACTTCAATCCTTGGTTGGTTTTTTTTTTACCTGGTTTTACTGCATATAAAACTATACTATTTATTGCCTAATGCAAATCCATACTATGACCTGTGATCCATGCCAGGGTAACATGCTGCTGTGTTCATGGAATGGGTAAATGAGACAGAAATTATTTCTTTGTTCCTTTTATGTTGTATTTGATACCTTCTTCCTTTAGGAATGAATTCTTTAATATTGTTGCACAGAGACAGTGACCCAAATGTCCAGCTGGTGTAAACTGCTTCACTACATTGGTAGCACAAGTTTGCAGGGTAAAAAAAATAGGATATTCATCTGGGGAGAAAAGTGTCACTGGAGAGTGGATAGCAGTAGGAATTGTCATTTCTCAGGTCCCCTTTTCAGACATCTGCCTTTCACTCAGGGAATGGGTGAGTTGGGCAAGGTGTGTGCAGACAGAAAAATTCCTAGGAAGGCAGGACCTGGTCCTCCAGTGACTCCAGTATGGTCAGGAAAAAGTCCACCTCCACTGGTGAAGAGGCAGTAATTCATTAGAATTTATAGAAAATTTTAATCTCCTAAATAGTCACCATTTTCAAATGTCCCCCTTGAGAAGCACTCAGGCTCATCAGGAAGGTGTGCTGGCATTCTGGCCAAAAATTCCCTTTTAATCTATTTTTAAATTCTTTTAACACACACACAAGTTATTCCTGTTCCCCTGTAATCAACTTACACAAAATCAGTATCCAGGTCTTTGAGACTTTTTCCTCTGTAATTATTATTTATATCACTCTTGCTCTTTCTTTTTTCTTTTTTTCTTCTTTCTTTTTCTCTTTTTTTCTTCTTTTTCTTTTTTTCTTTTTTTTAATTTTTCTCTTCTTTCTTCTTTTCTCTTCTTTCTTCTTTCTCTTTTTTCTTTTTTTTTCTCTTTTTCACCACATTTTTCTTTCTTTTCACCACATTAATAACTTCTAATTCCACCTTTCTCTTGAGACTGATCGACTTTGTAATATACGTGTATTTTTTCTTCTTTAAAAAATACCATTTTCCTCTTCTTCTTCACAACAACCCTGACTTATGTTTTGTGTAGTGTGGTTTTTTCCCTGATTTTACTCACTTTTTGTAAAAGAACTGAACTGTTTGGTACTTGACCCAACCACATGGCTGTGAATTCAGTGTCAGGATGCTCTGACCCAGACCAGGGGAACCCATTGATGGAATGGGGACCTGAGACAGCCCTGATCCTGATTTCTCTGTCCCTTTTGTGCTGTAGTTCCTGCCTTTAGGAAGTCTTGAGCCCTCTCCTGTTGCACAGACAGTTTTCCCCAAAAGCTCCTGAGAAGCAAATAGAGAATTAATCCAGTTTTCTACCAAAACATCTCAGTTTCAGAGTCTTAGTATTTAACTTCACACTTGTCAGGAGCGTTTTAAGATTTCTTTTTTTATTCCAAGCTTTAGCTCGGAGCCACTTTGAAAACCACTCAGTCTGGTCTCACAGCCATCTGCCTCTTGCTCTTGTTGGTCTGTTCCTTTTTTTTTTTTCTTCTTTTAACAAAGCCCTGTTACCCTGCAGGTGATGTACAAAGAGGACCTGGGGACAGGAACCCCAATACCTGTGACTCCTGAGCTCGAGCGAGTCAGACGCAATCAAGAACACATTAGCTCGGTATTTGGTGGAGGAAAAGAACTTTTCCCTTTAACTCCACCTCACCTCCACTTTTTTAACCTTTATTAAAAAAGAACAACTCTCCTCCTTACCTCCATGTAATCTACTTATAAATCCATCCTTTCTTCTCCACTATACTATGTTTTCCAATGTCACTGACCCACTTCTTCAAACACATGCTCATTTCCTTTATCCTAAATATTTTTAACAGTTTTGCTCACTGTTCCAACTTCCTTGTCCTTTTCTACTTGTGGGGTTTTTTTGTGTGAAATCCTCTCACTTCCCTGTTTTAACTCTGTTACCACAGAAGAGGGGGGCTCTGACTTTCTAACAAGCTGCAGTGGGAGTCTAAAACCTCCCCCCCTCCCCATCACCAAGAAATTGTATTTAACTTAGGAGATTTCTGTGCTGGATTTGTCACACCTGCCAAGAACAAACCAGACACCACCTCCAGCCCCATCCCGGGAGCAATCCATCCTTCATTGCTTCCAGAGGGAGCTTTTAGGGAATTCTGGAGCAGGCTGATGCTTCTTGTTGCCATGCAGGTGTTGTACAAGGAGAACGTGGGGACCGGGACCCCCACCCCTGTCACTCCAGAGATGGAGAGGGTCAAACGCAATCAAGAAATCTGTAGCTCGGTACTTTGCTAAGAAAAAAAGTTCTTTTTAGTGCTATTTCAAAGAATATTTTAACAGTTCTAATAAATAGACATTGGAGCACTTGTTCCAAAGCCTTTCCTGTAGACCCCAGCTCTAAAGCAGCTCACATGAGTGATGACTTCTTGTGTCCCTGTGGTGACTTAAACCTCTTTTACAGTTTTTATTAAGAGTGATTTGATTGCCTCCTTCTAATCCTAAAAAACACTTAACAAACTCCACTCGTTTCCTCTGCGATGCTGACATTCTTTTTTTTTTTTAAATTATAATTTCCATATTCATAACATGCTCACCTGCTCACTGGGGTGGTTTTGTGGTCTCATTTTTGCAGTACTTACACTTTTTATTACCAGTAATCCCATAGCTAAAAAACCAGGATGCCAACCCTTGCTTCTCTAGCAGAATGTTGCTAAATACCCTCTTTAAACTTTATATCCCACACCCAAGCCCTGAGAAAACAAATACAAGAAAAAAAAAAAAAATGCCTTCGGCTTTAAGTTTGTCTGCTGAGAGCTTTTTATTCACCGTTTTTATTCATCATTTTTATTCACCATTTCTTTGGCTGCTTTCTTCTGTCCCATAGGTGTTGTACAAAGAGAACATAGGGAAAGCAACCCCAACCCCTGTCACTCCTGAGATGGAAAGAGTCAAACGGAACCAGGAGATCATTAGCTCGGTATCTGGACCAGGAAAATAGTTCCTGAGGAGCTGAGTGCAGTGCTGAGCAGCTCAGCATCCCCTGCTTCCCAACCCCTGCCCCCTGTGCCTGCAATCCAACCATAATATCATAATATCCCCTATTTAACACACTCTGCAGCAGGGTTGTTCTACTACTAGGCTTGACTTCTGGTTAATTTTTTGTGCTTTTTTCTTTTTTTTTTTTTTTAATGGAGATTTTTCTGCAATTTTTTGTGCCCCAGATCTAACCCTTTCTAAGCATAACGATTCCAAAGCTTCGTCGGTTCTTGGTTTGGGGTTTTTTTGGTTTGGGGTTTTTTTGGTTTGGGGTTTTTTTGGTTTGGGTTTTTTTTGTGGCTTTTTGTTTTGCTTTTTTTTGTTGTTTGGTTCTTTTCTTGTTGTTCGGTTGGTTTTTGCTATTGTTTTGGTTTTTTGGTCTTTTTTTGTGTGTGTTTTGGCAGTGCCTTTTTAATGACACTTGAATATCCTGTAGGTTTTGTACAAAGAAAATGTGGGGAAAGTGACCCCAACACCAATCACTCCAGAGATGGAGAGAGTCAAACGCAATCAAGAGATCATTAGCTCGGTACCTTCAAAATAGATTATTTTTTTTTTTCCTTTGTGTTTATATTTTAATCAAGTAACATTCTAACTACTTAATTTTGATTTTTTAAAAAAAGAGACCATTTCTTTCTGCTAATTAATCACTTCTCTTCTAAAATGCAATTACATTAGTGTTAACAGTCTGATGCAGAGATTTAGGCCTTTTTTACTATCAGTTTGCATAGCTGGGGGCTCTATCCAGACAATATTAAGAACTTCTTAGCATCCTCTGGGAGAGATATTTATGTTTCTCTCTCTTGGCTTAGTGCTGAGGCTTTCAACAGCTTCTCAGGGTTATTTGACTTTAGTGGAAAGCAAACAAACAAGAACCCCAACCACCCCACCTCTGCTGCAGGATCCCTTGGACATGTTAGAGAAAAAAAACAGGATTGTTTTGTTCAGGTGGTGCCTCAGGGAAGCTTTTAGGTGTCCCCATGGACTGGGGAGAAGGTGCAGTCACCCAGCCCCACCTCCCCTCTTTATTTGGCAACAAAACTCCTCCAAAAGGTCACAAATAACTTCAAAGGCAGATGAAAGAGCAGATAGAACTTTTCTTATTTAGTTTTTAGGGCCCCAGGCAGCTTCCCCAAGCCTGTGGAGCTGGATAGAGCCCTTCTCTCTTAACCAGAAAAATAACAACCTTTTCTCTTCCAGTCCCTTGTCCTGACCCTTCCTTACAGCAGTAAACGTTTGGCTTTCGTGCTGCATCTCGTAACCGGGCCTGACTTGGGGAGCTCTGATAACAAAATAATGATGCAGTGTCCAAATAATTTTAATTTGGGGGTGGTGTGTGGGGGGGGTGGGTTTCTAAGCTCCTGGGTCCCATCTTCTGTATCCTGCAGGTGTTGTACAAAGAAAACTTGGGGCGAGCAACCCCCACACCAATCACTCCAGAGATGGAGAGAGTCAGACGCAATCAAGAACAGATTAGCTCGGTATTGTCTGCAAGCAGCCAAGGGGATTTGATAGACCACTTCCTTTTTTTTTTTTTTTAACAAATTAAGCCTGCCTGGTTTTATTTAACCCTCTAATTTTCCCCCTCTCAAACTGAAAGACATTTTTAAAAACATAGCACTTGATTCTTTTTTTCTTTTTTACCAATTAACTTTTTAATACAATTTTTCCTCCTTGGTTTTTTTTTTTTTGGTTTTGTTTTTTGCTTTTTTTCTCTGATACTGGATGGTGTTTACTCTAAACCCAGTAACATAACTGGTTTGAATTTGTACATCTGTGACTCTGAGTTACTCTGTGATCTGTAGGTTGTGTACAAAGAAGGTTTAGGGAAGGCAACCCCGACCCCGGTCACTCCAGAGATGGAGAGAGTCAAACGCAATCAGGAGCACATCAGCTCGGTACTGAAAGAAGACAGTCACCCACATTTGATTCAAAATAACCATTCTGAACCCAAACTCCACTTCTAATTTAGCCTTCCTTATTTTTGCCTATTTTTTCCCTTTGATTTTTTATTCCCCTTTTGCTCTAGCAAGTAACTTTGTAGCTGCTTTATTCCCCAAGATCTTTTCTCCCTCTGCAGTGATGCTTAAACAATAACCCCTCTGACAGGAGCTGTGATTAACCCAGCCTGATTTTTGATTTTTGTGGACACCTTTGGTTTTGTACCTTGTAGGTTTTGTACAAGGAAAATCTGGCAAAAGGAACCCCAACACCAATGACCCCAGAGATGGAGAGAGCAAAACGCAACCAGGAGAACATCAGCTCGGTAAGGGAGCCACAAACCCAGCACCACCCCAACCCCACTCAGCTGCTTTGGGACTAAAAAGTCACTTTACTACAATCAAAGCCTTTAACACTTATTTTTGAGGTTTTGTTCTTGGTTTGGTTTTTTTTTTTTTTTTTTTTTTTTTTTTTTTTTTGTGGGTTTGGTTTGGTTTGGTTTGGTTTGGTTTACTCTTTGCTGCAGTGAGGTTTTTCTTTCTGTGTGATTAACTGCTCCACTTTGGGGGGGGTTTGCTATTTTTGTTGTGTTTTGGGTTTGGTTTGTTTGGTTTTTTTAAACACCACTTGAGTTTGGTTTTACTGGGCCTACACTGTGTGATGTACAAAATGCTCCTTCCTCACTGCCAGTGTATTTTATGTCAGATTTCTGACTTGACAGAGCTGGAAATGGCTTCTTCAGGCCCTGCTTTGCTAACCTGCTCCTGCAGAGGTAAATCCTGACGTGCTGCTCTCACCCTGTAAACGCTGCACACATGGCAGGTCACAGAGTCCCAGGATGGGTTGGGTTGAAGGGACCTTAAAAATCATCCAGTCCCACACTCCCACATGGGCAGGGACACCTGCAACTGGACCAGGTTGCTCAGGGCTGGTAACCTGGCCTTGTGCTGTCAGTAACCCCACGTCTGCAAACCCAGGTGATGCAGCTCTCACCTTTCAAAAAATAAACCCCACATACTCAGCAAAACCTGCACTATCCCAGTGACAGAGAGGTGTAAGGATGGTGGCTGTTTCACCCCAATAGCTCCACTGGAGCCAGCTGGGTGTCACATGTGTCTATCAGCTGGAACATTAATACTGCATTACCTCTACCTGCTGTTGTAAGGCTAAAAAAAGGTCTTCAAGTTAAAGAAGGGAATTTTTGGGATCCAGTCCAGAGCCACCCATGTCTCATGGACAAAAAAAAAAAAAAAAGAATTTTGCTTTGCATTCTCCTGTTATTCACCAACACTGCTGCTGCTGACTTTCTCTGCCAGGTTGCTGCAGTCCAGCTGGCTCCTGACCCAGCAGCAGCTTTGTGCCTGGTGCTGACTCTGCTTTCTCACCTGGCAGGTTCTGTACTCCGACAGTTTCCGGAAACAAATCCAAGGCAAAGCTGCCTACGTGCTGGATACACCTGAAATGCGGCGTGTGAGAGAGACACAGAAAAATATCTCCACTGTAAGAGCGTTTGTATATCTATTTTTATTTATTTTTATATTTTATACTTTTATATTTTATAATTTTTTTTTATATTTTATGCATTTTATATTTATATTTTTTACCATTTTTAGTGGTGCAAGTGATTTAAATTATAACCCTTTCCCTGAGACATTCTGGGCTTGGCAGCTCCAAGTCCATATCCTGTGTTGGGTTACCCAAATCCTCACATGCTGAAGGCAAAAGTGAGTGCAGAAAAGGCACCTTTGGCTCTTCCCACTGGCCCTTGGGCTGGAGCAAGCCAAAGCTCAGGACAGCAGCCACATTCCCATGAGGAATGCTCCCGAGGGAAGCAGCAATAAACATGATCCATCCGAGCCACAGAGAGCAGACATTGCACTTGGCCTTGCAGGTGAAATACCACGAAGATTTTGAGAAAAGCAAAGGTAGTTTCACCCCTGTAGTGACCGACCCCATCACAGAGAGGGTGAAAAAGAACATGCAGGACTTCAGTGACATCAGCTACCGGGGCATCCAGCGGCGCGTGGTGGAGATGGAGCGGAAACGCGTGGACCAGGACCAGGAGAACCTCACAGGCAAGGAGAACCCTGGGGTCCTCACAACTTGGGTGGGACACGGACACCAGAGCCAGGCTGGGCTGCATCAAAAGTCTCACTGCAGCCCAGACACAGCACTCCAGATCTACTGTGACCTGGGGATGATGATTTTATTCTGAAATTCCTCTCGGAGCAGCTCGCTCTCTCTCCTCCTGCCCAGCTTTGCCATGGAATGCTGGGCTTTGTTTCTAACTTAAATTTAATTTAACTTCAGCTCTGTGCATATTAGAGAAATACTTTATCTCACTTGCTGCAGCTAAACTTATTTTTTTTTTTAAATGGCACAGGGAGGTGGTTGAGGCCTCATCCCTGGGGATATTCCCTGGAGGTTTGAGGAGGCTCTGATGTGGTCGAGGTGTCCCTGCTGCCTGCAGGGTGACCTTGAGGGGTCCCTTCCAACCCAAATTATTCTATGTAACAGATTTGAGAAATTATTTATGAAATTATGCAATTCCACTGTGCTTTGACTCCCGTGGAGCTCAGAGGTGCTACTGCTCAAGCTGTCTGGAAGCTGCCTGAGGGGCAGCCTCTCCCAGCAATGCTGTTTCCCCTCCAGGTCTGCGTGTGTGGCGCACTAATCCCGGGTCAGTCTTTGACTACGACCCAGCAGAAGACAACATCCAGTCCAGAAGCTTGCACATGATCTCAGGTTTGTCCCACGGGCTGCTCTCTCTGTCTGTGCAAAACTGGTCTGAGACTCGTGCAAAGGGAGGGGATGTGAGTGAGAGCTTGGGGAGACTGCAGCATGAGAGCAAGGATAAAGTCGTTAATGTTGGGAACTTCAGCATGGTGGCCACAGAGTGCTTTGAAAAAGCCCTGGCAAATACCTGACGGGGGTTAATTCATGTTTTTTTCCCCATTTTTATGAAATTGTGCAACCAGCCCTCCTTACCATGCATGTGCCCTGTGTCAGTTTTCTACTTGGTGCCCACACAGCTCCTCCAGGTTTGGTAACAAGGGCGGAGTTTGGGTTATTTATACAAAATATCTCCGTGCACCCAGACATACGAATCCACACAAGGCTCCAGCTGTGTGCAGACACCCCCAGCTGCCCACACTGCTGTGTTCAGGGGTGGGTGCATCTCCCCCAGCCCAGCAGTGAGCGGGTTCCTCTCTCCTGGCAGTCCAAGCCCAGCGCCGCAGCCGGGAGCATTCCCGCTCTGCCAGCGCCCTGAGCATCAGTGGTGGGGATGAGAAATCCGAACCCTCGGATGGGGTGGATCAGCACCTCTCCTACTACAGCAACGGGGGCTTCTTCACTGCAACTGCAACAGGTAGGAGGAGAGCAAACCCTCCTTTTGGTCACCTTATTCACACACCTTTTTATTCCACCACGCGGGGAAGGACGGGTCCTGGGCTTGTTGTCGGCAGCTCCTTACACCAAGGAAAAGCACAGAAGTTCACCTGCAAAATGTTGTTTTGGGAGCAATGGCTTTAAATCTGAGTAGATTTAGAGTGGAGGGTAGGAAAAAGTTCTTTACCATGAGGGTGATGGAACATGTTTCCCAGGGAGGTGGTTGAGGCCTCATCCCTGGGGATATTCCCTGGGGATATTCCCTGGAGGTTTGAGGAGGCTCTGAGCACCCTGATATGGTTGAGGTGTCCCTGCTGCCTGCAGGGTGACCTTGAGGGGTCCCTTCCAACCCAAATTATTCTATAGGTATAACCCACAGCCAGAAAGTTGTATTTAGGGGGTAAAAGGCAGATTCAAACCACCTACTGCCCAGTTATCCCATGGTCTTCAGTCAGAGCAACTCTAATCCTTTTGCCAGTTGTTTTAACACCCAATACAAAATTTTATTTTCCTTTTGCAGTGGGCTACAAACATGCTAAAACCATTGAGTTACCACAGCAACGCTCATCATCAGTTGCCACCCAGCAAACAACAGTGTCATCAGTGCCTTCCCAGCCATCCACTGCTGGGGTAAGTGACTCTGACCCTCCTGCTCACACACACAATCCCAAACTTCCTCCAGGAGGGAATGGGACCCCCACAGCTCCATCCTGCTCCTCAGGATGCTAGGACAGAGTGGGTCCCCTGACTGCACACAGGTTGGGCATAAACAGGGGAAGGTGGAACAGCTTCACTGCAGTGAGACAGACCCATCACCTTCTTTAAAAAAAACCTAAATGTTTCCCACTTCTTCCTCCTGCTGAGATGGAGTCTCAGAGTAGATGGATGACCCACAGCAGGAGCTCCCTGGAGCTGACACTGCTCAAATACATCCTGCATATGTTGTGTTCAGCTTCAGTGTCACTAAACCCCCAGAGCACTTGGTACCTGGGTAACTGAGGTACTTCAGTTATTGAGAAAAAAACCATTGTGATCTGAAATGAGGAAATTTACAGGGGAAGCAGAGAGCTGAGCCCACACCCCCCTTGCCCTCAGCCTGCTCTTCCCGTTGGTTCTCACCAACCTCTCCGGGGGTCAGGACGGATCACTCTGCTTGCTTTGGTTTCATTTTCTCCCCTTTTCTTCCAACTCCCAGAAAACCTACCGGGCCATGTATGACTACACAGCAGCTGATGCTGATGAGGTGTCCTTCAAAGATGGTGACACCATCGTGAACGTCCAGGCCATTGATGAGGGCTGGATGTACGGCACCGTCCAGAGAACCGGCAAGACCGGCATGCTGCCCGCCAACTACGTGGAGGCAGTGTAACCACAGCTCCCACCCAGCCTCTCTGCAGGGCACGGCCATCCTCCCCCTGCTCACAGCCTGCCTGGGAAAAGCCTCTGGAATGCTTCCCAAAGAGTGCCCTGTGGTGCAAGAAACAAAAAAAAAACCAAAGCAAAACCCAACAAAGCAAAACCCGAAGTAACTGCGGAGGAAAAGGGCCACGGAACACCCGGCAGAAACATCAAACGTCAGAACTGTGCTTCTTCCATTACCAAAGAAACCAAAAAGTTGGGTTTTTTTCTGGACTTCTCAAGATTTTCAACCATCTCAACGTTGAACCATGCTGGAACTGCAACCCAGTTCAGCAGCTCCGAGATTCTACCCATGGCTTAGGACTACCAGGTATTTCTTTAGTCACTCTCCCTTAAGGAGAGGATTTTTTTTTTTTCTGGGCTATTTTGAAAGGTTTGAAAAGTATTCACTTCTTGCCCATATAAGCAACATTTAACCTTAGTATCTCAAACAAGTTTGTAGCTAGGAGAGAAGAAAAACCAAACCAACAAACCCAAACCACTCCCTCTGCTTGCTGAGCTCTCTCCTGTTTTTCATGCACCTGTTCTGGGGTCAGAAGCTGTTTGTTATTACTTGTAAATTAGTGACTAAATAAAGCTGATGTTTCTGCAGCATGCTTGATGTCTTCACTCACTTTGAGGAGCAGGAATCAGTCTCACAACCCAGCAGCTTTGGTCAGAAAACTGGATTGAGAAAGGGAAAGAAGCCAGGACAAGCTAAAGATGAAAACCAAGGTAGAGATGAACACCAGCTTGGGAGAGAAATCTCCTTCCTCAAAGCAGGCCCCAGGGATGCTCCTGACTCAAAATGGTGGCTTTCCAAGGTCCCTCTCAACCCACTGAACCCAAAGCAGTGCTGAGGGAGGCTCAACAGAGATCTAAAGGAAGAAGAAAAAAAATACCACTGCCCCCAAACCACAGCCACCTTGGGGAGTTTGGGAACTTTGTGCTGTTTTATTGGCCTAAGTTCTAAAACCACCTGCAGCAACTCCTTCCAATAAAGTTCCATTCTGATAGCTACAGTACAACATTTACACACCAGGTTCCACCAGAGTAACACCCTGAGAACTCTCTGAAGGTCTCCAAGAAGCAGCAATGCATTCCATGCGATTGAAAGTCAAAAAAATATTCATAAATTATTAACCAACATTTGCCATCCTCAAGTCTGTACACAATATACAAAGAGCTCTTGCCACATCCAATCATATCCCCAAGGAAAAAGAGTCTTCTCTGGAGAAGAACTGCTACAACCAAAGAACATGGGGAAAAAAAAAAAAAAGAAGCCAGAGAAGTTTTTGCAAAGTCTTTTTTTGCCCCTAAGGGCACTTTTCAGTATCAGCTGCTCAGTGTGATCCTTATAAAAATACATGGAAAAATAGATGTCAGCCAGGGGCCCCCAGCTGTGTCTGGCTGCTGTCAGGAACTAAGCAGAGCTTCTCTCAGTATAAAACAGGGTGAAAAAGAGCCCCTCTCTGTCAGTGCCAGGGAAGGAAACAGCAGAGCTGGCAGATCCATCTCTTACCTCCCAACCAGTAAGAGACTGCAGCAGTAAGAACACTTTGGAGTTAAAAAAAAAAAAAAAAAAAAAAAAAAAAAATTCCTCTACTCTGTTGGTTTGGTTTCCACAGTCTTTGCTATTGCACAACTCTATCATCTGAAGTTTTCTTTCACAAGAAATATGCATAGCAATACAAATATCTCTGGTGGGGGATCAGCAATCCCACACACTAGAACAAGTTAGAAAAAAAAAAAAAAAAAAAAAAGAAAAGAAAAAAAGAAAGAAAAAAAAAAGCAAAAAGGAAAAAAAAAAGCCCACAGACAAAAAAAACCCCACCACAATATATTTTGTTGTTATAGGTGTTTTAAAAAAAAAAAAATAATCTTCTTTAGTACAAAATGCAGAGTTTGAAGAATAATTCATCTGTAAGAAGAGCAGGTTTGGGGGAAGCTGGTGTAACAAAATCCTTCTCACTGAGTGGCTTGATCCTGATCCTTCCTACTCAGAGCTTTCGTGAGGAGGGGATTTCCATCGGGACTGCAGGGTTTTCATGATACAGTTTGTCATGCCAACAAGTTTCTCTTGCATCTCAAAAAGTTGGCTCCCTGAGTAGCTGTGGAGCTCCTCAGAGGTCAGCTGAGCAGCAAGGGCTTGGATCTGGCTCAGAAGATCTGCTGTGGGCTGGACACTGGTGTTCACAGCAGTGGGTTCCATCAGATCTGCAAGGCAGGAAAGTGCCTGGGTTTAAATCTGAGCAGAATCCTCTTGCATGAATCTTGCAGCTGCTCTTGTGCAGAAATCCTGATATTTAATCACAACTGCATGATAAAACTAAGGACAGAGGTTAAATTGCTCAATCCTACACAGATCTTGCCAGTATCCTTCAAGATGTGTTGTCCCAAAGTCCAGCTTGTACAGCTGGGAAGTTACTCCTGACCTGTTCTTCCAAGCTGGGTAAAGGGAAACCCAGCATCTTCCCCTCAAAACAGGCTACAGGGCTTCAAAAAGCACCCAACTTAATCACCTCTGAGTATCTCATGTGTTAATAATTAACACCCTCACTTAAAAACCAAACCACAAATCAAGTGCACCCACTAGGGGAGAATGAGAGCAGGAACATCCCAACCCCAAGCAAAAAGCTGGCAGTAGGTACCTGTTGCAAGTTTCTCTTCATCTACAGAAAGAGGTTTATCCTCCCCATTATTTATGGGCTTTTCTGCATCTTCCATCACCACTATTTCCTCACTCCCTCGAGATTTTACCTGGTTTGGGAGAGAGTGAGACACGTTTTCAGAGAAGTTAAAAAAAAAAAAAAAATAGATTAGACAGTGGGGTATGTTTTAACCTCATAATAAATCCAGCTGTGACTGCTGTTTATAATATTGTGACCAAGTCACCTGGAGCTTCAATTCCCAGGTCACTGTGGCAGGCAGAGAGTCCATTTTAAAGTGCTGTTTTTAAGAGGAGGGGGGGAAAAAGCCCCATTCTACCTTGTGATGGATGTCAGCAGTGCACTGGGCTAGCAGTGGTTTTTTTGGGTACTAAAATGAGACTTCACCTGTTGCTCATGAAATCCTCTGAGAGCTTTTCTAACACTGGAAACTTTGGGAGAACGGATGGGAAGAGTTTTGATTTCTGGTGCTGTCAGAGTGCTGAGGTCACCCACTGTCTTGATGTTCCTGGCTCGGATGAGCTGTCCCAGGCCCCTGGCACTGCAGCAGGAGAGAAAGAAAAATGGTTTCTTAGCCTAGGATTCACAGGATTCCACCCTGGCAGGGTGGGGCAGAAAGGAATCTCCCATGAATGCTGATCCACATGGAGATGAAGGAAGGAGAAACAATGCTAACCCCCCTCCTGTGAACAGCAGTGGAAGGAAAAGGAGCTGAGTACCCCAGAAATGGCTGTTGTGAGCAATCCCTGCTGCACAGCTGTGTTTTGTGATGAGAAGTTATCAAAATGCAGGCTGGAAACCAAACCTCTGCACCTTTGAAATGCAGGGTTTGGGGTTTGGTTTTTTTTTTCCAAAATCCCACGTGGCCTTTAATCCACAGAGACCCAGCTGCTTCATCAATCACAGACCTTTAAGATCAGTGAAAATGGAAATGCAAACTTTTTTTTTTTTTTTGTAAGAAAAAGACAGACAACTTGAGTAATTTCCAAGCAAGTTTCTCCCTAAAACCCACCTCCCTCCTTTTGAAAACATTCAGTGACAGACGTCTCTACCTCACTACATTTTGCATCAGAAAAATTGGGTTCTTATCAATTCAGTTTCCATTAAAGTGTCATTTAGAAAAGCTACAACCCACCTACCATATGTTTGATGTAATCTGAGGCAGGATGACATCAACTGGTGCTTTGCAGCCAGCTAAGGGGGGGTACACACACTCTGCAGCATCTGGCAGAGACTCCTTGGCCATCTCAGTGATCTTGAGTGGCAGAGAGAGAGGGGGAGAGAGAGAGAGAGAGGATTAACTGAACCATCTCACCACTGAATACAGGAAAAAAATTTAGAAGAGATACATGAAGCAAAGCACTTCTTACTAAACACTTCTTTGAGCTCTTAAATTTATGGTTACGAGATCCTGGGGACAGAAATCCTTTGGTTGGAGTGGTAATGTGCTGGATAGAAAAAGAGGAAAAAATATCTCTCAGGATTGTAGGAATTCAGGTACCAGGAAGATTCTAACTACCCAGAGCTCAGAGAGCAACAGAACCAGTCAGGCCAAACCCGTTACAACCACTCCTTATGCTGATTCCCTGCTCCTAGAGCTGTTGGCAAGTCACTGCAAACACCCTAAAACACCATCACCTCTGATGAATGACACCCAGAACAGACCCAACAGAATTTACCTTACACTGGATGTTAGATAAAATCTTAAGGCTTCGAGAAGATGGTGAAGAAGAATGGGATCTGACAATGGGACTTCTCCTGTCGATGTCATCTGCCACCTCCTCCTGATAAATGGGGTTTGCAAAAGAGACACGACGGATCTGTTTGAGAGAGAGGGTGCAGGGTGAGCCCAAACCACCCCGTGGGGCACAGCCCTGGGGGCACAACAGCTCAGCAGGTACTGAAGTCCTCAAGTGACAAGGAGGATCTCCTCCCTGGGGAAAGAAACTGGGGCTTCCTCATTACTAAAGGAATAAATATTAAATACCTTTTGTAGCGAGCTGCTCAAAGCCAAGGGGTCAGACTTTGCTTTCAAAAATAAAGCTGCCCACCCAAGGACCCACAATGCAAGCCTTGAACATTTCCAAAAGGCATCTGGAAGTCTGCAGCTTCACCAAAACATCAACTTAAGAATGGGGGAAAAACTCCTAATTCAACATAATATTACTTCTACACTGCCACGTGTCCCTGGCCTGAGCAGCACAGAATGAATCACACTGTAATTAATACCTTATTAGCAGGTGACAGGGAATCATCCTCTTGGTTTCTTTTCACACCTCTCTTTAAAATACTGGTGGATGGAGAAGCTGAAGGAGACCACATGCAGCGTGGCTGCACACCATTAGGGCTCTCATTCACTGAGGCCAGAGACTCCTGGCCTTCTGGCTTCTGAGGTGAATCCACACTGATACTGTCTACTCCATCTTCTTTGTCCAAGGCCCCATTTTCAGGCACTGGAATTTCAGTTTCCACCAGTTCCTCTGTTATCTCCTGCTCTTGAAGGGGGCAAGTTCCTCCTACAGTGTTCTCAGCTTCTTCTTTAGCTTCTTCTTTACCATCCCACTTGCCTTCTAGCCCGTTGAGCTGCTTGCTAACAACCACCAGTGCCTCAGGTACCTCCTCCACTTGTCCATTCTGTGTTGTTTCTTCCTTTTCTGTAGCTGCTGGTTCTTCACCTGGGCTCCCTGCAGCCAGGGAGCTGTCCCCAGGCTCATCTGAAGCACACTCAGACAGACACTGCTCATCCCCACCATTCTCATCAGCCACTGCTTCCATTTCCACTATGGAGTCAGTGCTTTCACCTGCTACACCCCCTGGATCCTCCTCCACCACCACGATGCTGCTTCCTTGCAGAGTATCTTCAGATCTTGCTCCTGCCAAGCCACATGCACTGGGTTCCTTAGGAGGGTGCAGTGGGGTGCTCATTGCACAAGGGGTTATGGACAAGCTCTCATCAGAGGTGGGTGGTGTGGCTACAGTTGTCTGAACCAGGCTGATCTGGGGCTCCTTCAGTTCAGGAGTGTTCTCAGTTTTAGGTTCAGTGACCAACGTCACTTCCTGCTTTGTTTTTTTCCAACAGCAATCACAGTTCTTTACTTTTTTCAGCCTTTTGCTTCTTTTCTGCTGACACTCAGGTAGCTGTGAGGAAAGGTCACCACCTGGACTGTTGGCTCCTGGGGTGTTTTCAGGCACAACAACTGAACAGTCTTCTGTGTTTGTTTTTTTCTCCACGTGTTTCTTTTCCTTTGGTGCTTTGGACTCTTGTTCAGACACGCACAGGGTGGGGGATGATTCCATCAAGGTGTTGCTCTGTTTTTTTTCCTCATCTGTGTTCTGTGCATGGTGTGAATCTGTTGTGGCTGATCCAACAGCTTCCCTACCACCTGCAGGAGTCACTTGGCTTTTCAGGTCACACTGTTCAGGTGTCACCACAGCACCTGTGCTGACTTCCCAGCTCAGCTCACCTTTATTTGTGTCCAGCAGACTCTTACTTTCAGTCCCTTGCAAAGACACCTCATTTCTGTGGCTTCCTGGCTGCAGCTCTTTCAATTTGCCTTCAAGAGAATCACTTCTATTTCTCACTTTAGCAGCTCTTTTCCTCCTTGTGCCTTCTTCTTTGCTCTCAGAACCATCAGCCTCTGAATTTTCTATGCTGGAAAGCAATCCTTGGGAAGCTCTCCTGGTGTGGTACCGTGGCCGATCAACCTTCTTCTGACCCCCTGCACTGGAGTTACAGTCCTGGTCCTCTGTGTCAGCCTTCAAGTTCTCTTCTGACCTCCTTCTGCTTGCAGCCTCCTCGAGGCCCTTTGAAGCAGGACACTCCCTGAAGGCCTCTGCAGAAGCTCTCTCAGGTAGGTTGCTTTCTTCTTTATTTGCACTTTCTGTAGTTTTCCCAGAAACCACGTTCTCCTTTTGGGATTCACCATCTTCAGTCTGTGGCACCTTCTTTTGCCCGGATTTTTCATCCTCTTTGATCCTCTCTCTCTTTTGGTGTCCCTCTTCCTTGTCAGGACTACCTGCTGCACTCTCCACAGCTTCCGAGCGCCGTCTTGAAGAGCGTCTTGGTCCTTTCTGATGAGAGGCCCCATGCTGAGCCTGACTCTCCTCACCTGTCACCTGCTCAGATGTCACAGCTGCCTCTGGGGGTGTATTTTCTTTAGAATCCATGTCCAGTGCCCGGGTCCTCTCTATTTCTGCTATTGTATCTTCAGCTGTTTTGATGTCTGCCTCTGTAGAATGGAGAGCTTGGGACTGAGCCATGAGAATATGCTCCACTTCTTCCACTGCAGAAGAGAGTTCATGACTATTTTCCACACTGCTGGAAGCAAAGGATTCCTGTTCTGCCCTGCCTGACAGCTTGGACTGCTTATTCCCATGGTGCTCCATCTTACTCTGCCTGCGAGTCAGCCTGCGGGTGGCCGTGAAGATTTGCTCGGGCTCGGATTTCGGAACCTTTTTATGTTCTTCTCCAGCTCTCTCTGCTTTAGACTTGCCAACATTTTTGTTTTCCTGTTTCCCTGCACTTCCAGACACCTCTGAGAGGCTGCTCAACGCCGAGGGGCTGAAGGGTCTGTTCTCTGAGCTCCCAAACTTCTCCAGAGTGATGAAGGACTGCCGCCGGCTGGCGGGCTGCGGTGTCCCCGAGATGATGTCACTTGAGGTGGAACTGCTGCTGACACTTGAAGTGTCCCCATTCCCCTCCGAGGGCTCCTTTGAAGCTGTTCCCACAGCACTTTTTTCCGTTTCCTCTCCAGCTGATGGCTCCTCCAGACCCATTCTGGCTGCATCCCCTTTGGGCTGGGCCTCGCTGTTGGGAGCTGAGCTGCTCTCCAGGTCAGGGCCAGGCGAGGCTCTCAGACAGGCAGCATCCTCCAGAGCATCACCTGATGTGCAGACTTTGGGGGTTTCATCACATTTGTTGGTGCACCCTGCACTCTTTGCATTTTCTTCCTGTCCCCAAAATACAAAGTTTTACCATTATTACCAAAAAAACCCCAGCTTTGGTGGAGCAGAACACACCAAACCCACAAGGATTTTCACGCCACCCTCCCTGCAAATTATTTTATCTTTCCGTAGTTACAAAAGGCTGATTTTTTTTCAAAAAAATATTTTTATCTTAAAACATGAAGATCTGCCAAAATTATTTAAGTTTTGGCAGAGATATTAACAAACCTACTACTAAAGCAGTTTTTATGAGAAATGTGCTGCATTTTACCTGCTGTCTGCTTGGCACTACAGCTGACCAAGCCACCTGCTTCACCAATTCCCCTCCAAAGGGGACAGAACTAAACTAAGGATTTTTCCCCCAAAAAATCTACTACTTAATCCCCCTCAAGCCCTCGAAGCTTCATCCCAAAACAATTCAGATTGTCCAAACACACCTAAGCTGATTTAAGAGTGTGATCCCCTAGAGTAATATGGAATTTAACACTAAGACTTCTTTAGAAGTGAAAATATTTCCAGAAAAAGCACAATGCAGAAATATTTCTAAATCAGTCTTAAAACCATCTCACAGCCACTAATCAAGATTTGCCATTAATTACCAGAGCTACTAATAAGAAGACAACATCACTGCTATGGTTAGAATTCTGAATTACAATTAGACAAAGAGAAAATACCTGAGGCTTGTTAGCAGCATCTTCTTTGGCATTTTCTATTAAAGGTGATTTTCCCCTAAAACAGAAATTACTCAATTAGAAATGTGGCATAAAAGGGAGAGGCCTTTCAGGTACATCCTGGACACCTTTACTTACAAAGAATCTTCCTGGCTTTGAGTATACTGAGAAAATAAGGTGGTGTCTTGTGACATGTCCAAATTGTTGTACATAGCAGGAATGCCAACTCTGAAACAAACCCAGAAATGGTTAATTCAGACTTTTTTTTTAAAAAAAAACAAAACAACAAACCATAACTAAAAGGAGAATAGGGGAGTGTAATGCCTTAAATCACAAGCCAGTGGATGTTTGTCTGAAATGGATGCAGATCATGATTTCCCCTCCCTATTTCAAGAGCACCATTTTCAGCCACATTAAAACTTTTTTCATTTCAAATATGATTTGGGGGGAAAAAGCTGGGATTTGGATCATCTCTGAGAAGGGTTCACCAGCACATGCCAACTATATAATTCAGTATGTTCCTGTCAAGCACCACTGAACACAAATTTTGCTCACAGCTCTGGTAGCTTTCTACGCACAGAAAATACTCCAGTATTTAATCTCCTCATACAAAAAGAGGATAATTCTAAAGATTTTCTTGCAATTAAGGTGAGTCTTGGGAATACTGGAACTTATGACCTGCTGCTCACACAAGACTCTTCAAACGTAGAAGTTTTGCCTTCAGATCAGCTAAGAAAATTCTTCCATTTCAGTGATTTAGGAAAAGTGTTGGCTTCCATTTCATGTTGCCAGAGTCATGAAGTAAAAATGTCAGCTCCAGTTTACTAAAACTCCAAACAGCCAAGGAAGAGTAGATGTAATCAAAATAACAAATGCAAACAAAAAAAAAAATTCTCAGAAGAGAATCTGGTTTCTTTACAGGTGTAAAGCCCTTTGTTAGGTTTCAACTTTATAACTTTTATGGAAGTCAAGTAAAAATTCCCTACAGGAGTCTGAGATACAGGGATTTAAGTTATGTCAACTTGCCACACTCAGTATAATGACACTTCAGATGAAGTTAAAAACAGAATAAAACAGTGTAAATAGAATAAAACACAGACCTCTTTGACCTAAGCACTTCTTTTTGATGTTCAGTCAATATTCTCTCTTTTGCTTCTGCAGGAATAAACACAAACTGAACAGAGTTCCCCTCTTCCAGAAGTCCATCACTTTTAGGTTTCAAAGGTGAAAATTCTAGTTTCAGCTTCAGAAAAAGGAAAAAAAAAAAACCCCAAACAGTGGGATTAATAAGAACAGAGGAATTGGAAATGTTTTCATAGTTCAGGTAAAGAACAGTTCTCAAACCCCCACAGTTTCTGCAGCCCATTTATCAGCACAAATCCCTCAGTGATCCCTGAAGAACCCAAGACCCTCAGACCCTCCCCAGGGCCAGACTCCCCATCCACCTCAACACCTCCCTCTGCCACAACCTCCAACCAGACCCAGGGGGGAAATCTGGGATCTGCTTGTCCCCTCCTCCCATCCACTGAGCAGCTTCCCATGACCCCTCATTAAAATTAACCCATCTGTAAACTCTGCAGAAAATTTCAGAAGGAAAATGTCTTTAAAGTGTGCCACATCACACACATTTAAAAGAACAGTAGTTCAGCAGTGTGATGTTAATTTTTACTGGGAATTTTCAGCATATGAGATGTTCTGCTGCAGGATCTAATGGATTCAACTCTATCCCCCCACCTGTGAAGGCCTTACCTTTGCAGATGTTACTTGCCCATTACTGGACTTGCCTTTTACTTCATTTTTTGGTTCACTCATCTGTGCCAACAACGAGTCTCGTTTTTGTCCCAGCTTCACTTCCATCCCACTGAACTTTGTGTCCAACTGGGAATTTTCCATCTATTCAAAGAAAAAGCCACTGAATGCACTGTGTGAAGCAGCTCCCGAGCTCACAAACCCATCCTGGAATCTATTTCTACAATCAAACTGTCCCATTTCCCTCCAAATCAGAAGATAACTTAAAAAAAATATTAATTATTTGAAAGCAGCTGGTAGAACCCAAGACTTGTAATGAACAATCTGTTAAGAACCAGCTCAGCCTTTTGACAGCTCTTACCCAGCAGAGTTAATCATTCCCAACATGAAGGAAGTGGAGGTCAATCCCAGTAAAAATCCAACTGACCCAACCACTGCTTCTGAACAACTCCCAGGAACAGAACAAAACATTTACCACATCAGAGAGTGGGGCACTGGATTCTTCAGCTATCTCCAGGCTTTCAAAACCAGGCAGCAGGAGGGGAACTTTCTTTTTGGCTTGGCTTAGCACAGGTCTGCTCAACATAAAAAAAAAAAAAAAAAAAGAGAGAAATTTCAACTCAAGGAGGAAGGGGAAGCACACAAAAAAGAGCAGCACACAGCCCCACCCACACAAAAAGCAAGAATGTAAATGGTATCCAGAACAATTCCCACTAGTTTGTGCATCCCCTTGTGAATAAATAAATATATAAAAATATATAAAAAACATGCAGCTCACTTTAACTCCTCAGGGTAGGTTAATGAGGAGGTCTTAGCAAAGGTTGCATTCCAGAACTGGGCACACTGGTTCCGGATCTGTTTGCTCTTGTGCTGAAAGGCTGCAGAGAGCAGGGGGCAGAGCTGCTCCAGGAGCTCAGTGTCATAGCAGCCAGTGCAGCGAGACTGCAAGCACAGGATGATCTCTGCCAGCAGCTTCTCAAGCTGAGGGAGAGAAGAAACAATCATGGTTTTATTTAATTCTAACAGTGCAAGCTCTTTAAAATATTGTTTCAACACATTATAACCCCGCAGAGTAGCACGGCCTGAATAAACAGGTTTAAATGCCACACAAAAAGCCTTAATAGCTAAGCTTAGATGTCCTCCCTTCAGCTGATTTTTTTAAAATAAGCCAAAATAATAAAAAATAAGCCAAAAAATTAAATCTGTCTTTAATTAAATCCCTCCCCCCTGTGTTTTAGAGTACAGGACAAATGGCAAAACTCTAGAGTCAGAGATATTCCCCAGCCCCAGTTATTTCTCTAGCAAATTTACCTTGCTGTTGAGATTACTGTATACTTTAGACACATCAGCAAGCCTGCCAAAACAAACAAAAGAAGTTGTATTTTGCTGTCTCACTTATCTCAGCCATAAGAATTAAACACATTATGCACTCAAGCACTGAAACATAAAGTTTCAGGACCCAACCTGATGAAGCTGTGGAACAGCCTTCCCATAAAAAACTTCCTGATGTAAATAGTTCCATCCCTGAACCCCCACTAATACTTACCTGCCAACTCAAAGAGAAACTCATGGAAAGACCAGTAGTAATTAGTACAAACTTAAAATTAATGTTTTTTTTATGAGGTAGGTTCTAATGTCCTTCTCTGTGTTCCTCTTAAGCTGCTCCTCAAACAGCAGGAAAATATAAACAGGTCCTATAAATACGTGGATTAAAAATCCTGAAGTACCACCTAAACTCAGTCAGCTTCACATCACCAGCCCCCAGCATCACCATCCTGAAAAATGTGAGGAATCTGCATTTGGTAATTAATTTTATGAGCCTGTGACTTCCCACCTGATGAGGTTCCCAACCTTACTTTTGCTTGGATGTGCCACCTTCCTGCAAGAGTATCCAATACTCACTCCTCCCTTTTCATGAGGAATTCTAAGAAAAACAATGCAGTGACAAAGGCAGTGGGATGGGAGCTGGAGGGAGGTGCCCTTCAACTCAACCTTACCCAGGAACAACTGGATTTTTGCCTCTGAGACAGGGACTGTGCCAGCAGCCTTCAGTAAAAGCTTCCAGCAAACCCTGACAGCACCATTCCTGTCCACACTGCTCCCAAAACACTCCAAGCTGTGCTCTGCTCCTGTTCCTTAGCCTGAGCAAAGAGCTCAGCATCACCAACAAATCAGAGGCTGACAGAGCCCACCCAGCCCCTTTTAAACCCATTGTGTCTGGGGAAGCAGCCTACAGCAATTAAAATTAAATTAAAAAGCAAAATTGTCTAAAAAAATGAAGTAAATGAGTTATTTGTCAGTAGTTCCCTCTGCCTAGAGACTGACAGGACTTCAGTGAGCTTCAGCTCATTATGGTTTCTCTGTTTCCCACAAAACTTTAAGCAGTTCTTACCCACCAGAAACCAAATTCCTGTTAAGGGGCATCTTTACTGCAGTGAACATGAACAGCAGGTGGGAACCCAACAGCTCAGTTGTAGAGATGAAAATAAATCACTCTAAGAGACAACAATTTTAAATACCAGGCTTTCCAAAATCCTGTAGGATTTCCTTCCATGTCTGAGTAGGTAGGTTTGGGCTATTTCTAAAGAAAAACATTGGGATGAAGACTGCTACTCACATGGAGCTGAAAATATTAGTGTCAAAGCTTTGAAAACCTGTGAGCTGTATTTCAATACCCTGCTTGTAGAGACCACACAAAACATCCCCAATATGCAGCAAGACAATCAATGCAGTTTTTTCCACCCATGTTTAGAATACTCACTTAGTTTTTTCATAAAACACTGCCAGGGGTTTGGAAAAAACTGCAAACATAGTCCCAATGACTGAAGGCAGTGAAACGTGGCTGATGATGTTGTGGAGAACAGCAATAACTGAAGGACCAACAGAGATCAAGGTTTCTGAACAGTTTTCTTTGGCACTGAGCACATGGAAAGAGTTTAGCAGCATCACCAGGAGTTTAAACAGAGAGGCAAGCTTCCCAAGGGGCTCTTTTTTCTTCTTAGACCAATCTGTAGGTGTCTGTGGAGCTAAGAATAAAATTTTTTTTAAAAATATGTTTTTTTCTCTAACCAACATGCATTACAGCAAAACACGTCAGAATTTTTTGTCTACGTAAGAAAAAGAACCTTGATTCTCAAACTATATTTACATACAAATAATTAAAAAACAGGCCTAACAGAAGACAATGTTTAATGTATAATTTTCTCTTATGACTACAGATGTGATTTCTATTCCTCTTTTTTATGAATGACTGTGCTTTTAAACATCTTTAATAACAACAGGCAAAAAGACAGCAACCCCTACAGAGATCCTTGCTTACACCCATAATTTCCAGAGCTTTAAAAAAATTTGCTTTTTAAAATGGCCTCAAAGCTCACATCAATTTCAGATGTATTTTGTCAGGCTATGCAGTAGCTGCCCCACTAACAAAAACCATCTGATACTCAAGTATTGATCCTGGGTGCTTAGTTTCTTTTTATGATTTTTTTTTCTAATCCCTTCAGTGCTTGGGTAGTATCTGTGGCATATAAAAACCACTGACACCCTACAGTCATCACTTCTGCACCTACAACAACTCTAATTTTCAACCAGCTCTGGAAGAAAGGCACAGAAAACCTCAATATTCAAGGATTTTCTTACATCTGGTTTTTGGCTGATATTTAGTACCATATGGTGCAAAGTTGATGCAGTCAACCATAACTGATATAATATGGGTGAGCCCATCCATCATTGGGAGATTCTGAGGAGAAAACAGAAGTCATCAGCAAAGCCCAAAAGAGCAACAGTGAGAGAAAAAAAACCATTCTAAACTACATTTACCCAAGCTGAAGCTTTCCCATCTACACAAATAAGACATAAGCATATATATAACCCAGTTTAGTTTCAATATAACTTGCACACTGAAGCTCTAACTATTAATTTTTAACTTTAGCATCAGGACACACCAGCATCCACACAAGTTTTAATGATGTAATCCTCAAAATTCCAAGTTTTCAAATTCCCCATTTTTTTCTCATCTGTTTATTTGTTCCTTTCACAGTACTTTTTTTCAAGTCAGGCAAATCTTAAGCATGAGGGATTTTCTGTTCCAAAAAGGATGCTGACTGACACCTCCAGACTCACCTCTGGGCTTCCAAACAGGCAAAAGCTTCTTCTTTCAGAGTCCCTCTCTTACCCAACTTTAAAGTAAAGTCTTTAAATTTTCATGTACCAGAAATACAGCAAGTTATGCTCTCTGCATGTATTACTCTACCCTCCTTCCTAATCAAAATGCCTGGTTTTGTGGTATTTAATTCTACCTGAAACTACTTTACATTCACACACACAGACAGATCATATTTGCCATTTATTTTAACTAAACCAGTATTACTGATTTACAAATTATTGTGAATCAAACAGTATTATTTATTTACAAATGCAAAGATTGCTTATTTTTTTTATATTTAAGCTTTCTAATTATTCTTACTCCCTTCTTTCAATCCATTTCTACAACTCCTGTTAATAAAAGGAACTTTGTTACAGCTTTAACTACATCTTACCCAAAACACTTCAAATTACAAGGTCTTAGATCTAATTTAAAGCAGATCAGCTAAAATAAAGTTCAGTATCACTGGTTTATACTCACTACTGGAGTTTCACCTTCTAGCCCAGATATTATTTTGGCACAAAGTTCTTCACAGCACAGGTTTTCTTCTGCTGTAGCAACCAAAGCAGCACAGCGAGCAAAAGCCCTGTAAAGGTCTGACCATGTGTGCAGCAAGGATTTCAGAGTTGGCTTCAACAAGAGAAGGAAAAACTTTATTAACACCAATGTCTGTGCAGAGGCAAAAAAAGTTTTCTTCTTGAGTCAAAACCTGTGCACCATCAAGTAGTATTGCTGATAAACTCAGTATTTTTAAATATTTCTACTTCTTTCTTACTGGTTGGCCCAGATGACCCTTGGGATGATCCCTCCCAACCTGACATTCTCTGATTCTATGGTTATAAATTCTTTATAAACCCCATATGATGTTTCTCATCAATTTCATGCATTCCCTGTTACCTGTGGAAATTCCTCCAGGGGGAAGATGTGTGCTACTGGGAGCAGCAGGGCACCATACACAGCACTGAAGTTGTGTTCCAGGGCATCACCTTGATTGACTTCATTAGTCTGCCATGAGAAAACAAAGTTCTGGTTAAGAAAGCTGCAAAAAATTTACATAACAAACACAAAGGTGTTCTAAATATGTCCTTTTGTGCATAAAATCTGTGCAAGTGGCATTTTGGCATCACCTGGTCTCCAGTCTTTCAAGAGTTGAGCTGATCCTACTGTTTAGATAAGAAAAGCAGTGTTCCTGAACTGCAAAATAACTTCATTCCAATAATAAGAACAAGCTGTTAAAAATGTCTTGGCTATTCTTATTTCAGCTGCACCTTATTCAGGTGAATCAGCCTGTTTATTTCTAAAACTCCCTTCAGAAATGCTGAGGATTATCAGAAATATCTGAGGATTATTTCAACAACTCCCAGCTGACAATGTGCTTCCAGTAAGTGTCCTGCAGAACCTGCTGAGTATTGCAGTTCCCATGGCTTTCATGAGGGCTTCCAACCAAGAAGTCTTAATTTTAGTGAGGAACCCTGTTCTAATTACATCCTAAAATCTCACAATTTGGTATTTATTGTAATTATGGTATTTATTTTCACATCAAGCAAACAAGCTTCTTGGTATGTAAAACTGAACAGGTCCTGGAGGGCAAGTTTCCATCCCTTGTAGCAGCAAGACTACAGTGAGGAGTGAAGGCTTGAAGCACACCTAGAAACATGTTTATTAACTTAAAAAAGAGAGAAAAACATTCCCAACACTATGCTGGATACTGTACTTCAAGAGTGATCATTCTTACTGACTGGAAACACTTCAAACCACTACTCCACCCTTCATCCCACCCCACCACTCCCATCAGGGACTTTTTAAAGGAACTGCTGCCCACGTTCCAGTTGCAAACCCCCTAACAAGGTAACTTCACCATCACCTCAAGACATGTTGTTCCTAAAAATACTCCAGGATAAAAGATCAGAACAAAGTTTTCCTGTGTTTTTTCTTCAGGGGTGGGAATGGGGAAGGGAAGAAAGAAGCCACTGTACCCGATTAATCCACTCAGTCAGAGGATTAACAACCAGACTCCACATTCTCCCAAGGTGCTCCTTATTCCCCACTTGCTTTGCACTCTGATTGATGATGCAGATCACAGACTCACTGAAAGCCAGGGGAGATGTAGGCCCAGACAAAACACAGCCCACCAGTGTTTCCAGAATTACAAAGAACCTGAGGGAGAAAGGTAAATAGGGTAAGACGTTTTTTTCCTGCTCAAGTTATGAAAAACTTCTATAAAATCTTCAAACTGTGGGAAACTTGTTATACACAAAGCCTGGCACATACCTCTCCTCTGCTACACAGCATTCCAAGAGGTTACTGTGGAAAGGCAGCTGAATTAAGAACAAAGCTGGTGTTCCCTGGTGAGAGAAATGGTAGAGGTCAGAACACAGATGCAGATCAAATGGAAGGGCTGCCTCAGTCCTACCTGTGCCTACAAACAACAGTTTAGCTCCACGTGTGCAAGAAGTTGTCAAAAATTGTCCAAAAATCTAACACTTCAAACACAGGGGAAAGTTAGAAACTCCAGCTCTGCCAGATCCCAGTGCTTCAGCAGAATACACATTATCCTAAACCTGAAGCAAAGCACTTTTCTTAAGGCTGCCTTGAAATTAGATGCAGTGTGGTCAGGCAGAGGTGTACAAACACACTCCTCGTGCTTGATCATCCCTGCAACACGATGGAAAAACCCAAAACCTGCTCATTTTAAGGTTTCAGCAAAGCACTTTTTGGACAACCCCTGTTAAAATCTATCACTGGTATTCCAAGCTTGCTATCATCAAAGCATTTAACAAAAAAGATTAAATACTGGCCAATTAAAAGCTCTGACCATCTTAAGAAAGTTCTGAGTCTTGCAACTAAGTCAGAAAAAGCCTCCAAATGTAAACAAAACACCCAGGAAAAAAGCTGAGGAATTTTGAGAGTTCTGTTAAAATCTATCACAGGTATTTCAGACATAAAATACTGGCCAATTAAAGCTCTGACCATCTTAAGAAAGTTCTGAGTCTTGCACCTAAGTCAGAAAAAGCCTCCAAATGTAAACAAAACACCCAGGAAAAAAGCTGAGGAATTTTGAGAGTATGTGCAACATGTATTTTAAATCATGACCAGATAAGGGAAGTCCTCTCATTACTACAGGACTTCCAGAATAGCTCTTTTTAGCTACAGATGGTTAAAATGGGCTCAGGTGAGGGCTGGAAACACAGGCTGCATTTTGGAGCATGGAATGTGGTTTCCTGAAAGATCTGCACCTAACAACTCACAAAATACTGGGTGCAAATATGACATTCCAACAAATTTCAGCATAACTAAAGATAAAGTTCTGGATTTAAATCAGACTTACATTTAAGAGATCCATATCAGCAACCTGGTAAGCTGGTGATCCCAATATTTTTGGAGGCAGTTCTTTCACAGTGATATCAATGAGGGACTAAGTAGGGGGAAAAGAAGAAAACAGGTGTAAGAATGTTTTTCCTGAGGCCTCAGGTCTTTTAAGCAACACCACAAACAAAAGCAAAGTTGTAATAATTGCTTTCACTTAGTTAAAAAAAAAAAAAAAACAAAAAACACAAAAATTTCATCATGGAAAAAACTCTCCTTTGAGGTAAGAGGCTCTGGTTGAAGAACCATGAACCAAATTCTGTGAACACTGATGATAAAGCTGAAGAATTCTTTAAAAAAAAGAAACCCTTAAGCAGCTCTGCCATTTGGTGAGCTGGAAGCAGCAGGCTTGCTACCTACCAATCCAGACCCACAGGAAGAAACCTCAAAAAGCCACACAACTCACCAGTATTTTCTGAACAGGAAGGGAACTGGATATAACAATATTTTTCAAGGCCTGGAGCAACAGAGTCAGTATTTCTGACCCTTGCTTTTCTTTCTTATTTCCTAGGATAAAAGATATTTGCAGTTAGAGCAGAACAATGTAGTGGTCATGTTCCTATTGGGAACAACCTTTGAGATGCTAAAGAGTTGGGGAATTTTGCATTCATCCAGGCCACAAACTTCATTTCACTTATGCTTTTCAGTTACCTCAGGCAATGTAAAAGACTTAATTCTATCCTTTCAAAGCCTTTACAGAGTAATGGATTTTTTTTGTTTGTTTTAAACAGGAAACATCATTTTAGACATCTGTAGAGACACTACACTTTCCAATCAAAACAATTAATTAAAGAAAAAAGACAGGAATAGCCACACAGCAAAGACTTGACACTAATTTGAGTATTACACTGAGTGCAATAATTTCTCAGCACCAGAGTCTTGAGGTGGGATTAATTATTCTTTGGAAATGGAAATATTTCTTCAGCAAGAAAAGCAGCTGAAGTGCTTTTGTCTTACTGCTCCATGAATACACCTGCAGTCACACACTGGTGTGCCTTCCCTATTAAGGGTTACTGGATGGGATGATCCCATTTGTCACATCAAGGTGGAAGCATCATGAAAAAAAAAACAGTTGTTGCTTCAAAAACTGCTGCTGGTTCTGCCTACAACAAAGTTTTACCAGCAATGAAGCAAATACTACTGAAGGCTTAGTCTTAAAAAATTACTCCAACAGGTGAGCAGTGAGAAATAAAATAAAAAAACTTTTTACCTGATTCAATAGCTGTTTTTACATATCCATTTATGTCCTTCCATATAACATTCAGCATGCATTCTAGAAGAGAACACAGTATTTCTTTTCAGTTTGTAACAGAACAAAACTGTGGCTAAAATACAAACTGTGTAGAAAAACAGACTCAGGTTTTCAAGCCAAGGCAGATCAGTTCTCTTTAAAGTCAACACTGAAATATTACAGGAAGTAATTTTTAATCAGCTGCATTTTCCAGAAGAGGAATCACATTTCACATTCACTAAACTCTTACCAGAAACTTCTTTTCCAATTGCAATAAAGCCATCCTGAACTGCATTGATGAGTGTGCTGGCATGCTTGCAGAAAAAAGAAGGGCCATTGATCAGTGGGTGCTGGAGAGGCTCTAGGAGGAAAAAAAACCAAAACATGTTCTGTAAATCTGTTATTTTGCAGCCTATTTGGCAAGATAAGCCTTGTAAAAAGCTATCAATTAATCCATGTTAAGCACTTAACATAAACAATTCCTAATATTAAAGTTGACAAGTGACAGTTTTAAACACCAACAAACTCCTTTAAATACAACTAAATTGGCAATTTCAGATTATGAAAAAGCACCCCAAAACCCAACAAACCCAACTCACACACCTAAACCAAGTACAAGTTTGTTTTGCTTGGCAAAATCTACAACTTTTGGTCCCATCAAGAAGTGAAGCAGCATCTCAATTCCCAAAAGCTGAATGGAAGGAACCATCACCAATCCTGCTGTGCTGGAATTCAAGTTCATCCTTGGAGTGGCAGGACTGGCAAAGGGGACAGGACCTGAGTGAGGGGAGAAAAATGACATTGTCTCAGATTTCACCTGCCATCAGGTGTGGGATAAAAGAGCAAAATCCCAAAGTGCAGATAAAAAGAACAAAGCACAGTGCAATTCATGTTATAAATGAGTCCTATAGGAACTCTGCTGCTCTGAAGTTTTCCTGAGAAACTTTTACACTGAACACAAGCTTAAGAGGTCTCTTTTTTTTTTTTTTAAGCACAGGAAGACACCTCCAAAATGTACCCAAAGTTTCTAATTCTTCTAATAACAGCAGTCTAGAAATCTACAAGCTCTGAAAGCCAGGCTTTCCCCACAAAGAGGCTGCTCCTTAGCCAGGCAGTTGTGATCTCACATGTGTTTAAAGTACCAAAATTATTGATATATTATGATCACAGGGTTCCTATTCAGGCAGAAACTAAAAATGCCACAGAAATGAGAATGGCACCTGTAAATAGCACATACATGAGTAACAGAAAACAGCAATTTCCAAGCCAAGTTCCCTTGCAGCAGAGAACACAACCCAGGACATCAAAGCAGTTTGATTAGCACAATTTTGTCAGCTTGAAATACTGATTTTAATCACTGTAAAGCCCTCCCTCTCAGCTCTCCAACAAACCTGCAGAGAAATGACTGTTTTCACTAGTAACACACTGCAAAGGAAAAAACATAAAACACATTAAACAGAACAGACAACTGGCTGCATCTAGAATACAGCTGGATCCAGGCTTGTGTTTTAAATACCTGATTTCTGTGAAGGGGTTGCAGAGGTTAAACCTGGGGTGGCTGGGACACGGGAGGGAGTTCCTGGCACTGCAGCAGCAGAATCCAGGCTTAAAGTACTGTGGATTAATGGCACACACACCTGCAAAGGCACCAAACCTCAGTGACAACAGGCAAGACACAAAGAAACAGAAATTCCAGCTCTGCCATGGACTGGGCTGCTGCCCACAAGTGTTTCAGAATTTCTGGGAGCCTACAACAATATTTTTAGGATGGTACATAAGATATGCAGACTTGATGCTTTATTTAGAAAGGGTTATACTAAAAAAAATTAAGTTGGAATGCTCCAACTGGAGGGTATTTTAAAAGGTAGATTTATTTTGTTTTACCTGAAGTTTAATCTAATGAAATTTAGAAGCCAAGGCAAAACATTATGTTCATTCCAGTTGTAAATTTCAACATTATGTTCATTTCTGGCACTGCAGCAGCAGAATCCAGGCTTAAAGTACTGTGGATTAATGGCACACACACCTGCAAAGGCACCAAACCCCAGTGACAAGAGGCATGACACAAAGAAACAGAAATTCCAGCTCTGCCATGGACTGGGCTGCTGTTCACAAGTGTTTCAGAATTTCTGGGTGCCTACAACAATATTTTTAGGATGGTTCATAAGATATGCAGACCTCATACTTTATTTACAAAAGGGCTATACTAAACAAAAACTCAGGTTGGAATGATCCAACTGGAGGGTATTTTAAAAGGTAGATTTATTTTGTTTTTCCTGAAATTTAATCTAATGAAATTTAGAAGCCAAGCCAAAACATTATGTTCATTCCAGCTGTAAATTTCAACATTATGTTCATTCCTGGCACTGCAGCAGCAGAATCCAGGCTTAAAGTACTGTGGATTAATGGCACACACACCTGCAAAGGCACCAAACCTCAGTGACAACAGGCAAGACACAAAGAAACAGAAATTCCAACTCTGCCATGGACTGGGCTGCTGCCCACAAGTGTTTCAGAATTTTTGGGTGCCTACAACAATATTTTTAGGATGGTTCATAAGATATGCAGACCTCATACTTTATTTAGAAAGGGCTATACTAAACAAAAACTCAGGTTGGAATGCTCCAACTGGAGGGTATTTTAAAAGGTAGATTTATTTTGTTTTTCCTGAAGTTTAATCCAATGAAATTTAGAAGACAAGGCAAAACATTATGTTTATTCCAGCTGTAAATTTCAACATTATGTTCATTCCTGGCACTGCAGCAGCAGAATCCAGGCTTAAAGTACTGTGGATTAATGGCACACACACCTGCAAAGGCACCAAACCTCAGTGACAACAGGCAAGACACAAAGAAACAGAAATTCCAACTCTGCCATGGACTGGGCTGCTGCCCACAAGTGTTTCAGAATTTTTGGGTGCCTACAACAATATTTTTAGGATGGTTCATAAGATATGCAGACCTCATACTTTATTTAGAAAGGGCTATACTAAACAAAAACTCAGGTTGGAATGCTCCAACTGGAGGGTATTTTAAAAGGTAGATTTATTTTTCTTTTCCTGAAATTAATCTAATGAAATTTAGAAGCCAAGCAGAACCATTACGTTCATTCCAGTTGTAACTTTAAACACCTTTCCTTTAAGGCATCTTTCTAAATATTTTGTCACCTTTTCAGTCCATTTCCCTAGGGCACTCTCCAAAGCACATGCCTGCACAGTGAAAGGACTAAGGAGTCCTTACAGAGTGCACTACTTCTGTTTCACTATTGCCATGCACTCCCTGGAGGTGTTCACATGACATGCAGATTTGTTTCCAAACCTTCTGGAACTTTAAAAAAAATTCAGGTGTAATCCTAAGGACTTCCACTACACATAAAAACCTCATGCACAGCACACAATCACCAAGTCAGATTTAATTCCTTCAGGGAGTTCTATTTTAATAATAAAGGAGAAAGCAAGTACAGAATTAAGAGTAAGAGAGAGGCAGCTTAGCTTCAGACACTCAACACAGGCTACATGATTATGTGGTGTCTATTTTCACCCATGTTACCTGTTCAAAGTTTGCAGGCAGGTGAGGTCCCAGCCTCATGAGCAAATACCACCAGACCTCCAGTTTTGTCAGTGCCAGAGCTTCTGTTCTCACATGGATGGAGCTCAGTGGCTGCATCAGCAATTTCAGCCTTTTTGCACTGCACAATATATCTTGAAGACCAAACACAAACAAAAAAAAAAAAAAAGAGCATATTTTTCAGCGACACAAATAATTAAACTGCACAACAAAAAGGGAAATTTTAAAGATTATTTGGGGCTTTCCTAATATATTTCTGCTTAAAATTCAATTAATGACAATTTGCAAAACTGCAATACGTAGTAAATGCACCAATCTTTTTTGGACTAATTCACTGCTTACCCAGGAAACAGCAATTATTTCAAGACTGAAAGGAAATCCAGAGAGTACCAACAGAAACAGAACCAACAGTACCAACAGAACACTCCTCCTTGCTATGTTACAGACTCCTTTTCTGCCACAGCACCAAAAAACCAACCCACCACTGAACATGTAGGTGCACTACCTCTGGTGAGAGCCAATGACCTTAAACACTGCTCTCCAAGGCTGCAAATGCTCATGCAGCACTGCAGCAGGAGCAGCACAGTGTCTGCACAGGGCTTTGCTCAAACCTCTGCTCATGTTCAAAGAAAAGGAAAAACTTTCAGCCAGCTCAGCAGCATCAGAACCTGCCCACCAGCAGCTCAAGAAACTGCTGAGAGGGCTCCTGCAGTGTGCAACCCTTACTAGCCACACCAGCCACAGGTTTGATCTTCTGGGAGAATCAAACCCTTTGTTAATTAGTTTACAGGGAATAATGAACAGAAAAAAAAAAAAAAAATGACCAGAGAAGAAACAAATTAAAATGTCAATTGAAGTTAAATTCAGCTGAACTATGAAATGTCTACGTTTAGCTTTCTCTTTAGGACACACAGTAAGGAGAATCACAAACAAGGTTAAAAAAAAGAAGTGTACTTTGACACAGGCTGGACTTGCTCAGGTCTCAGTTCCACCTTTAGAGCTGTTTTTAACATCTCTAGAATCCTGAAACATTGCTGTGCTCCAATTAACCACACAGTCCAAAATCAGACCCACAGAATGTTCTGTTCTCTGTTTCACTGGATGAATTAAAGCCTTACAAATCAAAGGTGTGTTGATTTTATTCTACTCATTTCTCCCAGCAGAAAACTTAAGATAGTACTGCTGCTCAAAACTGTCACTTCTCCTTATGTATATACACACAGGATACACCACTATGTATATACACACACACTGTACACCACAGATACACCCGGTGTATACCCAGTGGTGTGCACCACAGGACTGATCACTATTAGAATATTCTCCTCCACTTATGTAAAGTGACAGTAGTGAAAACAAGTCAGGTTAACTTTTTTTTAAATCTACCTGGATTTAGAGCAAAATTATCTATTAGACTCTTCCATGCAATGAAGGCTATTTTCTTTACCACTGGTGAGCCACTACGAAATCCAAGTTCCTCCAGTTGCAGCAATGAGTTGATGAAACTGCCACTACGATGCAGAGTCTGAGGATGGAGAAGTTCAGAATTCAGATATTTCTGCTGCCAGATATTTCCTGCCCTCAAAGATCCAGGATTGCAAAAACTTACTGCTCTCTTCTGCTTACCTTCCCCAGTAATTTGACAAACAGTGGCCAGAGTTTTAACACGTAAGTCTCATTTTTTGTGGCGAACAATTTCTGGAGTTCTGAAATTAATTTCTGCAGAGAGAAAGAAATATAATTTCCACAAGTAATACATTCAAAGTACTCAAGAAAACACACACTCACACTAACTTAATCAGCCTGAAATCGTGCTGCAATGGTGTAATTCTGAACCATCTGCTAGTGAATCAGTCCAATGTTGCTACCACCTACTAACTCCTTGTTTTTTTATTCTCCTAGGGGCAATCAACAAACCAAAATCCATTTCCTTAAATACTTGCAGCCCCTCTAACTCTCGTGTCAAAACACCCTGTGACCCTAAAGACCACCTTGTTTGGGTTTTATTTGCACTCACTGTTAACTTCAGCAGTGAATAAAGCAAAATAAATAAGCTTAGACCTGTGGAGGCTTAGGGGATTGTAGAAAGCTTCACCAGAAAGCCTCAGGGGGCTGCTGAAATCTTTTAGGGTGGGAAATCTTTTAATGGACATGGAAAACACTGAGGTACTCAAGTCTTTCTTTGCTCTCAGGCCTCCAAACTCCTTCTCCCATTATCCTTCCTGCCATCATCAAGCTGTTGTCAATGGGTAATGGCAGCAAAAAGCTGCTGTGCAGACTGTAAACCAAATTTAAAACCACCCACCCACCCTCCAACCCTGGAGACTATTCCTGCTGTCCCCAGAGAACAGGCAGAGCACTCCCACTCCCACTCCCACTCACTGTGGTCATCAGGTGCTCAGTGACAGCTGCCACCTCCTGCTGCTTCTGGAGGAGCAGTGGGATCCCCATCTCCAGGGCAGTGGCACCTCGTAGCTGCACCTTGTGAGCAGAATGGACCACCAGGGGAATGATCAGCTTCGCCCACCTCACTGCCTCCTCTCCCATCTGGGCTGGGGCTTGCTCCATCAGGCTGGATGCAGAACAGAACCACAGCTATTACACATTGCCAACAGACACCCTGCCCAGGCACCCCTGGTAACTCTGGTACCACCAATAATGGCTCTAATCCAACATACAACTTCATAGAATCACAGAATCCTAGAATGGGCTGGGTTGGAAGGGAGCTCAGAGCTCATCAAGTCCAACCCTTGCTCCACTCCCCCCGTGGTTCCCAGCCCATGGCACTGAGTGCCACATCCAGGCTCTTTGGAAATATCTCCAGGGATGGAGAATCCACCCCTTCCCTGGGCAGCCCATTCCAATGCCTGAGCACCCTCTCCAGAAAGAAATTCTTTCTCATGTCCAACCTAAACCTCCCCTGGCACAACTTGAGACCTCTTGTGCCCTCTTGTCTTGCTGAGAGTTGCCTGGGAAAAGAGCCCAACCCCCCCCTGGCTCCAACCTCCTTTCAGGGAGTTGGAGAGAGTGATGAGGTCTCCCCTGAGCCTCCTCTTCTCCAGCCTCAACACCCCCAGCTCCCTCAGCCTCTCCTCAGAGGATCTGTGCTCCAGTCCCTTCCCCAGCCCAGTTGCCTCCTTTGGACCTGCTCCAGCACCTCAATCTCCTTCCTGAGCTGAGGGGCCCAGAACTGGACACAGGACTCAAGCTGTGGCCTCCCCAGGGCTGAGCACAGGGGCAGAATCCCTTCCCTGGACCTGCTGGCCACGCTGTTCCTGAGCCAGCCCAGGATGCCATTGGCCTTCTTGGCCACCTGGGCACACTGCTGGCTCATGTTCAGCTTCCTGGCAATCCAGACTCCCAGGTCCCTTTCTGCCTGGCTGCTCTCAGCCACTCTGTGCCCAGCCTGGAGCTCCCCATGGGGTTGTTGTGGCCAAAGTGCAGGACCCGGCACTTGGAATGTTGAACCTCATCCTGTTGGGATCAGCCCAACTCTCCAATTTGCAGGAAACCATTCTAAACCATTTTAATTCCTTTAAACAACTGCATTTTCAGTGTTACTTCAGACAGAGCTCTCCGAAAGCAGAGCAGGCTGACATTTTGCAGGTGTCCTCTCTATTCTATCCCAACTCTTTGGGCAAACAAACCCAACTGAGAGCCTGAAAGGCATGTACCAGCACTTCCTTATCAGTGACCCAGTGCCCAGTTTGCAATTAACCATCCCTTCTGTGTTCTCAACAGTCCAGACCAGCTCCCACAGGTCACCTATTGTTTTCAGCACATCCCTGCTTTTGGAAACACCTCAAACCCTGAAGCAGCACAGGTTTAGTGACAGTGACAGTAACCTACTCAAGGGTTCTTATTTTATCCTTCTATTGCCAAGCTGTTAGAGCACAACATGACAAACAACTCCAGATGTTTGCACCATCCCACACAGAAGCTGAGCCTTCCAGAAACAGGAGTACCTGGTTTCAGCTGGGATAGAGCTCATTTTCCTTGAACAACACCATATCTTGGATTTAGTGTGGGATTTGGTAGGAGAATGTTGATAACATGCTGATGTTTCTAGTTGTTGCCAGGAGATCAAGGACTTCAACTCCCCCTGCTCTCCCAGTGTGAAGGGGCACAAGAAGCTGGAGGGAGCACACCCAGAGCAACAAATCCCAACTGGCCAATGGAAAATTCCATGTCACACAACCTCAGGCTCAGCACAGAGCTCTTGGATGATTTTATTTCAATTAATAAACAGTTCTCTTTTTTTTCCCCTCAACCCAGGGGTCTCTTTACCTTTCTGATTCTCTCTCCAGGGAGAGCAAGCTGCTGCATGCTTTTAGCTGCCTGCCAGGCTATGGCCATGTATCCAAACCCCCTGCAGGAACCAAAAGCCAGAGGATTTTGCCAGGTGTCCTCTTTGCCACAGGTATGTCAAATTCCTGCCAAATTCCCACCACTACACCTTACAAAGGCTTTGCTCTACTAAGGAAAACTGCTGCTTTCCACTGAATTTTCTGACAGCCAGAGGGTAAGCACTGCTTAAGAGAACAATTTCCCCTGACATCTGTCAGCAGCCCAAGTTCTGCACTCCAGCAGTGTCTCACCACTGCTGCCAAACAACCAGTACCTGCCTCAAGATTGTTTTAAGGTACAATTTCTGCTCATACAGACTGCAAAGTTCTTTCTAATAAACACACAATAATGTATTTATACACATATATATGCACAGACATAAATTAACTACATAAAACTCATCATTTTCCAGAAATAATTGTCTACTGAACCTCAGATTTGTAGAAGAGGAATTACTGTGCAATGAGCCAAATATAAGAAGCTGCCTTCTTATATTTAATATAAATATTCCTTATAATATATTCCTTATAAATATATTCCTTAAACACCAAGGAAACTATAATATCAAACTTCTTTGCTACAGAAAATGGATGTACTAGAACAAAGAATAATTACTGCAACTATTTAAAAATGGTTCTGCAATTCAGAGTAGATGCAAAACGTTTAAAGAATACTTAAGGATTGATAAAAATAGAAGTTTAACAGATATACTAATGAAGAAATCAATACTAATAAAGATTAAAATTGACTGGTTTAGCAGTGCTGACTAAAATAATGGATTCTTGGTACACTGGTCCTAAAATAACTTGGAATAAAACAGTACTCCCAGCAGTGTTATGAGAAACATGGCAGTAAAGTTTGTAAAGCACCAAGGAGACATTTTAAAATAAAAAAAAAAAATCATACAAATGGCCACAAATTACTCCTCCAGGTAGGTTCTGTAAAGGAAAGCTATTAAGTAAGGACACTCATGGAGCACACGTGAGACCTGGGAAATAATTCTTAATAAGCCATTAAAAATGAGAGCAATGGGAGTTTATCTGAGCACTGAAAATTGTTTTTCCCAAAAAACCCTATCAGCTCCTGTAAGAACTGAGCACTGCAGTGCCACGTACCGTATGATGACATTCAGTGCTTCATATTCAACCACCATGGACTGCACATCTCCTTTGGTCAGGATTGTTTCCAGGGTAGAAATAATGCTGGAAACCTGAGGAAATGAGGGGACATGAAGGTGAGCACCAAGTATCAGCATTTCCAAGAGGAGCTGGAATGATTCAGTTTTGTTTCCCAGGATTCTGCCCCACGTTTGGCTGATGCAAGGTGTAGCAATGAGGTGAGAGCTCTGACCAAGCTGGAGCAGTCACAAGTTTTCCACCCTGTGCTGCTTCACTGGGATCCAACAGAATTGTTCATGTTGCAGCTTCCCCCTCAAGAGAAGCAATAATGAGATTTAGTAATTGCAGTAATTACAATTTTTTCCAGAAACTCTCAACTTGGCTGCTTGATTCAACAGAGAACAACCTCTGGATTCCAAAGTTACTGAGTGGGGTGTGAGCAGGAGACTGCACGTGCCTGGTGTCCCTAGAAAATCAGGCCAAACAAACCAACAAAAACAAAAGTGAAGAAACTTACCTGCTTTTGAACAATTTCAGAAGGAAATGCCTGCTTAGAGATGACCCAAAGTGCCCGTGTGCGAGTGTTTTTGTCTGAGGTTTTCACAGCAACACTGTTCACCGTGCAGAGCAGGTCCTGCATGTCAGTGGCTGGAAGCAGAATGCACAGCACTCAAATTCTGCCCATGAAACTCTGACCCAGCCCCTCAGCAAGCCTCAGGCCCTTCTGCTCAGTTACCCTTACTAAGCAGCTACTCAACAGGATGGAATCTCTGAAATATTATTTTTTGAAAACTCTCGGCAAATCTCTCGAAATAAACCAGCAAAACAGCACGAGCACCACAGCATGAAAAAAACTGCAATATTTTTTTTACATAAGATGGGATTGGTGATGTGCTCACACTGCTCATACTAGAGACAAAACCACTGTACCACTTGGAAACTGCAAACTTTGCCAAAAATAAAAGCATTTGCTAATAAAGAAAGAAGTCTGATAAATATATATATATTTACACGCTAGCAGCACCCACCCTGAAGCTTCTTTGCTTACCAGATAATTCTGATGTCAGCTTTGAATTAAAAACACAGAATCCCAGTGCCTGCAGTGCTGCATTATTTAGCTCTGAGTTTGGATTAGAAATGTGTACCTGGAAAAAAAAATAAAAGTATAGAAAGTCTCAGGGTATGAAAATACTTCACAGCAACAGAGAGCTGCACCCCTGTAGGGAAGTTTTCCTCATGAACAGAACTGCATCTTCTCTGGCTGGAAGAGGAGATGTAACTGGGAGATACTGGCAGAACACATCCAAGACCCTGTATTTTTTTTTTTCTGTAGCAATTTTTTAATAATATGGAAGATATATACATATATCTTCCATATTTTATATATATATTAACTAGCTAGCTTGAATTTGTTTTAAATCAACTCACAATGGCCTCTGACCTTGCCCACCTAAAAAGATCTTGGTTTGCTCAAGTGCAAGAAATGGGAAGCAGAAAATGTACCTTAAATGCTTTGCACAGCTGAGGGAATAATTTTCTGGCATCTGCAGTGAATTCTTTGCCTTCCTCACCCGTCAAGCGACTGCAGGGAGCAGAAAACAAGCAATATCCACAGGTTAAAAAAAAGTTGTAACTGACATTAACTTTAAACTTCTAAGACACAGTTCATGAGATAGGATAGAATCATGTCTTTCTTTAGAAAGCTAAAACATAGCCCTGAAGAAACTAAGACAAAGGGCAAAAACACCAGACAAGCACCTGACATATCAGTAGAACAGTTATAAAGTAGATGTACCCCAAAATTATGCAAAAAAGTGAAGCATTTTGTGCTTAAGGAGTATAAAATAAACCTAAGAGCTTTCATTTTTTGTCAACCTCTCTAAAAAAACAAACAAGCAACATTTAAAGTTAATATCCAAGCTCTGAATGACCTCTGATAAACTCTCCATGAGCTTAGAAAGCACATTCCTCAGAAGCAGCTCCAGAATGCAGCCTCTCCACTGCAGAATTCTGGTTTGACAAGTAGCAGGGATGACCTGACACGTATCTGAGGAACATCACAGAGAAAAGCCATCCTTATCCTGTAACACCTTACCCAGCAGTTTCACACAGCAAAACCCAACCACAATGAGTGCAATCAACCAGAAGACAACCTGAGAATTCTCTTGTTGATTAAAGCTATCTTAAAGTTTGGACGGGTGTTTTTGGTCAATTACTGGAAGTAATAGACAAAAGTCATTGCTAGTTACAGAGTTGATCAGTCTGGCTGATATCTAAGCTGTTACTACAAAACAAAGGCAGAAATTCAAGGGTGATACCGATAGGAATACAGTGCCTTTGAATTTGGTAACAAATTAGAGCCAGGTAAAGGCAGAACCTCATGGTTAAGAGGTAAAAAAGCAGGACCTCGTGGTTAAGAGGTACCTCCCAGAAAGAAACTCAATTAACACACTACCATTCCAAAACCCACGAAACACACCAAAACTTAACCCTCCCCATCATCAAGCCTTTTTTTCTCCTGGAAAAAGTTATTATTTCCTAAGATCCCTTCACTCACACCCCGCATTTCCCCAAAGGAGAGGCTCTGGGATGAGCAGACATGGAAAAAGACAGACACCCCCCTCATTACCACCATCTTGCCCGCGATCTCCAGCCGGCAGCCCCCTGCCCTGCCGCCCTCTCCCCACGCCTTCGGGCAGAGCCTCCCCCCGCTGCTCGGGGCAGTCCCGGGGCTCGCCCTCCCCTCACACACGTTGGCCGAGCTCGCCGGGCCTGCACACATCCCCCTGACCCCGCTCCTCGGTGGCGGGCTGGGGGGGGGATCACACCGCCCTCCCCTCAGGCCTCCCTGTACCCCTCACACCGCTCTCCCTGCTCCCCTCAGACCTCCCTGCACCCCTCACACCGCCCTCCCCACAGGTCTCCCCGCTCCCCTCAGATCTCCCTCAGATCTCCCCGCTCCCCTCAGATCTCCCTCAGATCTCCCCGCTCCCCTCAGATCTCCCTCAGATCTCCCCGCTCCCCTCAGATCTCCCTCAGATCTCCCACTCCCCTCTCCCCTCAGGCCTCCCCCCTCCCCTCACGGAGGTGCCGGCCCTCCCTCACTTCACGATGGCGAGGTGAGCGTCGGTGAGATCGCCCAGCGAGGCGGCGGGGTCCTCCAGAGTGTCCAGCAAAGGCTGCAGGCTGGAAGGGACGCTGGGAGCGCTCATGTTGCCGGTGCCGGTACCGGTACCGCCCGCCCCGATCCCGCTGGGTCCGGCGGTGCCTCCCGGGCTAAGATGGCGGCGCGCGGGACTGGCGGCGCGCGGGCCCGGGCAGGGAGGGCGCAGCCAATGGGGAGCGAGGGGGGCGGGGCCAGCGGCAGGGCCCAGAGGGACAGCGAGCGGCGGAGCGCGCGGGGAGGGATGGGTTTTCCCGCGCCCGCCGGGCTCCGCCCCCTCGGTGGCCCCACCCCTCGACGCTGATTGGTGGAGGCGGCGGCCCGGGGGGCGGGGCCCGAGGGGTTGTCTCTCCTCTCAGTCGGGGGTTGGAGTTTCGCTGCGCTCGTAGCCACGACGGGAGTTCCGCGTGTGCGCGTGGAGTTTGTTCGTGACTGGAAAATAATTTCCGACTATAATCATAGGCTCATAATCTCCCACAGCTGCTCGGAGGTTGCAGTTGAACGCCAGCTCCACCCGCTTAAACCTGAAACTCCCACGCCGGGCCGTGCTGTGCAACGCGGGGCCTCCCAGCCTTTCCTTTGTTTTTGTGAGGTTTGGGTTTTTTTTTAATGGCTGTTTAAAGGGGGGTCCCTCAGAGGGTGAAGGGCTTGCAAATGGTGTCACTGCTGCGGGACAGGCGGGCGTTGCCAGGACACACGGTTCTGATCCACGGCAGCCCAAGACCTGTTGCTTAAAGAACAAAACAAACTAAAAAAACGCCAGCCAAAAGAACAAAAAAACCACCCGAAGTCACAAATAAAATGTTAACTTTCCTCTTTGTGCGTTTTCTTTATCAAGGATCTTGGAGAACTCATTTTGTAAGGGGGGGGGTGGGGGTTTCAGGGCAGTTTGGAAGAGGAGGATGTTGGGGTTTATTCAGCCCACCAGGCAGCAGCATTAAACAGCTGAAATATTTTTAATTTGCAGCTTGATCCTGTTAAAAATAGGAGCTTTAGCTTGTATGCTCACATCAAGTGTGAATAGGGGGTTGGAAATGAGAGAAGTAGCTGCAATATTGTTCCTGGTACAGCCAGGAAGCAGGGTCCTACCTTCCCAGTGAAATTACCACAATAAGAGCTCAAAGAACTCAGTAAATTAAAAGAACTGAGACTTTGAGTCAATAAAGATGGGTCTGATTAGCTTAAAATTCTCCCCCTTTTGTGCAAATCTTTTCCTGAGGTGCCCGCAATGCTTCAAATGGAAAAGGAATTTATAGGATGATTCCCATTAGACTTCAGCAGATCTGGGGTCAAGAAACCATTCAGAGAGAAAGAAATTCTTAGAATTTATTTACTGCTTTAAGACAAAAGGTTTCAAAGCCTTAAACATTCTCAAGAAAATACAAATAATTTGCTGGAAACTCAGGACACCATTAAACCAGAGGTAGCTTTAGTGCTGCTTCAGATTGAGGAATTTAAACTGAAGTTAAAAACATATGGAAAAGGATTTATCAACCCCAAATGATGCAATTTTCTCACAACCTGTGTGAGCATCTTCTGATGGGATTTGCTGGTGCTTTCCTAGCAACTTCTCCTGGTGCTTTATCTCACCAGTTTTATTTTCATTACTAAGTCTTTAACTGAGTTCTTTATGAGGTGAAATCGGAGAAGGGAAAGGACTTGAGTGACTCCTCTCTGGATGAGGAAACCCTGATGAAAGGCACTGAGTGTTTTATGATTCATCTCATGACAAAATTATGATGACATTATTGATTCTCTTCTTGCTGCTTCCCAGTCTTCTGACCTCAGACACTCACATAGGAGGTGCTAGGCCATCCACAAGATAACTTTATGTATCTTAAAAATAATACTTGCAAGGAAAATAAGGATAGAAAAGAAAATTAAATTTAAAACCAGCTGAAACAGCCACACCAAAAGTTTGTTCAAGTGATGCAAGAAATGAGAAGGAGGAGTTTATGTAGAAAAATAATTTAAAAATCTTCAGTAACAATTCTTGAGACATTTACAGTACTTGTAACCTAAAAATAGTCTTCTATTATTCATGTAAATACATTTTATAATTTATTTTCTAGCATACTTTATTTAAAAAAAAAACCCTAAAAGCAGAAAATAAAAAAGTCAGGAAGATATGGAGAAAATGTCTTCTCTGAAGAAACAGATATCTGACTGGGTTCTAAAAAAATGTTTCTTACTGAGTGGATCTCATTGCTCTGCTCACATAATACCAAATTTTCCAGGTAAGAAGTTTGCTTTTCCTTGGGATGTTGCATTCCTGCCCTCACTTGGCTTTGCAGGTGTGTCCACTGTAGTGTACTTAATCTGGAACCCCCCAGCAGTCACTGAGGCATCTGTCAAAAACTTCAGGGTCATAACATTGCCTGGGACAAGAAAAAGATAAGAAATAAGTAACCTTTTTCGGGTGGCACAAAGATGGGATCTTTCAGATTGACTTTTTAAAGTGCTCTTGCTTGCCTCTGAGATCTTTGGACCAATTAAAAAAAAAAATAAAAAAAAACAAAACACAACCAAACCAAACCAAAGAAAGAAAAAAAAAAAACCCACGAAAAAATACAACACACACACATACAAAAAAAAAAAAAAAAAAAAAAAAAAAGATAAAACCAGGCAGATTTTCATCAGTTTTCTTTTCAGAGCACCCTGTGGCTCTCGTCTCGAAATGTTTGTTAAAAAATTGGTGCCTGAATTATCTCCCTCCCGTGGGTGGGTGCAGTGCCGCGGTGAGGCCAGCAGGATGCACCCTGGTTATCTGCTCAGCACGTTGGTTTTATTCCGATTTTTTTGGAAGCAATCTCACTGGTGAAAGAGCACAAAGCAGGGGTTGTGTCTTTGGACAATCTTAAACATGTTGTATTAGGAAGGAGGGACAAAAGGTGATCTTGGCTAAATGTTGTTGTGTTGTTTTGCTTTGTTTTTTACCACAAAGACTGCAATTTTCTTACCTGTGCTAATGATGTCATCTGGCAATTCATCTCCACAAAACCTGGAAAAAAAATAAAAATGTTTTTATCACTGAATTTTGGTCATTGTCTTCGAGTAGGTTTAGGAGAGGGAAAACACAGGAAACATTATTCAGTATATGCAGGAAGCAAAAGGGAAAATATGCAGGGGAAAAAAGAAAAAAGAAAAAAAGAAAAAGAGCAATTTAACAAGGCATTAAGGAAAAGAACAGTGACCTAAGGCTAAGAAAGGAAGAACACTGTCAAGAAAAACATTTAAAATTATCTGTAAAGGACTGGAGTTATGGTTATGGACTACATCCTTCCTTTGATACATAGAATTTGTAGAGAGGATGTGAAAAGTGGCAGGGGAGTGGTTGTTATCATTATTTCTGTTTTGTTTTGTTGGGTTTTGTTTCTGGGAAATTGAGGAACTTCATACCCAAAAGGACTGCTAAAGGACAAGCAAAAATATGAGATCAAAGAAAGTGAGAATTAAGCACAGAGGGAAATTAATCTATGAGGAGAGCTGATATATAACATTTGCTCTGTTCTGATGCTGTTAGAAAGTATTTTTTTTCTGTAACTTAGACTAGACCCCTTTTTCCTAAGAGTTTAACATCCCCACCTCCTGCCTTTCAGTTAAAGCAAATATAAAAGCCTGTGTGAGATTGCCAGGAACTCCTCCTGTAAAATAATAGTGAATTAAGATAAGCAGCCAAATCAAAAGTCTTGCAGCCTTCTTTTGGGTAATTTAACACAGCAGAAAAGGGCACAGCACAATCCTCTGAAACTCTTTCCAAGCTTATGTTAATGGCAGCAAAGTAAACTGCCAGGAAAGACAAGTCAGGTATTATCATTATTACAAGTATTATGGGTATATCAGAGGTGCTAATTGGATAAGGTAACACAGAATTCTTCTGAAGTAATAATCTGGGGGAGGGGGAAAAACTTAAATAATTTGATTATTTGCACATTAAAGCTGGGAACACTTTACCTGCCCACAAAGCCATTGATGTCATCATAGCTGTCATAAATTTCCAAGAAATCAGCCATACAAGCAGTGTCATCCTCAACATCAAACTCCAGGAACTGCAGATGAATGTGTTGCCCATACTTCACTCTAATATGCCAGTAGCAAATCTGCTCATTTTCATACTCATTTGGGTAGCCTGGTGACTTAAAAACATGTTTGGAATCTGTGAAGACTCCACCACATTCTTTTCCTGAGAGAAACATATTAAAAAAAAAAAAAAAATCAGCATTTATTATTCATTCTGGATAGGGCTGTGGTTTGAATCTTCGTGCACCTTGACCCAGCAAATCCAGGGAAAAATCCCATGGGAACACTTGGTATGATAGCATTTTGCATGTGTTTAAGGATTCACAAGAAGTGTGACAAGTCTTTCACAAGTATTCCTGGCTTTCAGGAGTCTGTGTTTCAGAAACAAGAGGCATGGCCCAAAACCCATGGAAATGAGAGGAAAAACTTTCCCTGCCTTGCATGGCCTTTGGGATTTCTGCCAAAGGCACTTGGGGATTCTGGCAATGTCAAAGTGTGAGCTCCACATCTGCACTTTCAAGTCCCCCTGGCATGGGGTTTTCATCCTTTGTTTTCATCCTTTCTTCTTCAAAAACCTTTTGTAATTGTGTGTTTTACAAAAAGAACTGACACAGGGCAGTGATCACACACAGGGCTGCAGCTCTTCACTCCCTTGGGAATGGCTCAAAAACCACTCATTTTGGTTTGATTACTGAATCAAACTGCTGAACTTGAACTTTACCAGCTCCCTGCCTGTGGGAATGACCAATCTGAGGAGGGAATTCCTCAGGGAGTGTCCAGCCAGGTGAGTTGGGGCTGTGCAGTGTGAGGAACCCTCTGAGTTTGTACATTGGTCCTGAGCTCTTCAGCCCCAGGTCACTGCTGGGTTGAAGATGGGCATTACAAACATGCAAACAGTTCCTCAAGTTCCTCCTGGCATCTTTCTCTTTCTCTTTCTCTTTCTCTTTCTCTTTCTCTCTTTCTCTCTCTCTCTCTTTCTCTTTTTCTCTTTCTCTTTTTCTCTCTTTCTCTTTCTCTCTTTCTCTTTCTCTTTTTCTCTTTCTCTCTCTCTTTCTCTTTCTCTTTTTCTCTTTCTCTCTCTCTTTCTCTTTCTCTTTTTCTGTTTCTCTTTCTGTTTCTCTTTCTCTTTCTCTTTCTCTTTCTCTTTCTCTTTCTCTTTCTCTTTCTCTTTCTCTTTCTCTTTCTCTTTCTCTTTCTCTTTCTCTCTCTTTCTCTTTCTCTTTCTCTTTTTCTCTTTCTCTTTCTCTTTTTCTCTTTCTCTTTCTCTTTCTCTTTCTCTTTCTCTCTTTCA